>NW_026778994.1:300000-464000 GCF_030144855.1 Hypanus sabinus
CTTGCTGATATAGTTTTCAATGCCCTCATCTAAATCGTTGACATAAATCGTAAAGAGCTGTAGTCCCAATACAGAGCCCTGTGGTACCCCACTAATCATCTCCAGCCAGTCCGAGAAACACCCATTCACTGCTACCCTTTCCTTTCTATCTGCCAACCAGTTTTCTATCCATGTTGAAACCCTGCCCCCAATGCCATGAGCTCTGATTTTACTCTCCAATCTCCTATGTGGCACCTTATCGAATGCCTTCTGAAAATCTAGGTACACAACATCCACTGGCTTACCCTCGTCTAACATCCTGGTTACACCCTCAAAAAACTCCAACAGATTAGTTAAGCCTGATTTGCCCTTGGTAAATCCATGCTGGCTCGGCCTAATCCTATTTCTGCCATCAAGATGTGCCACTATGTCGTCCTTAATAATGGACTCAAACATCTTCCCCACGACTGACGTTAGGCTAACAGGACGATAGTTCTCCGTTTTCTCCTTCCCTCCCTTCTTGAAAAGTGGGATAACATTAGCCACTCTCCAATCTTCAGGAACTGATCCTGAATCTAAGGAACATTTGAAAATGATTACCAATGCATCCGCAATTTCCTGAGCCACCTCTTTTAGAACCCTCGGATGCAGACCAACTGGACCCGGGGATTTATTAGCCTTCAGTCCTACCAGTCTACTCATCACAGTTTCTTTCCTAATGTCAATCTGTCTCAATTCCTCTGATATCTTATGACCCTGGCCCATCCATACATCTGGGAGATTGCTTATGTCCTCCCTGGTGAAGACAGATCTAAAGTACGCATTAAATTCTGTCGCCATTTCCCTGTTTCCCATAACAATGTCTCCCAATTCATTCTTCAAGGGGTCAACATTGTTCTTAACTATGTTCTTTCCCTTCACATAGCTAAAAAAGCTTTTGCTATCCCCTCTTATATTCCTAGCTAGACTGAGCTGATACCTGATTTTTTCTCTCCGTATTGCTTTTTTAGTTAAGATCTGCTGTTCTTTAAAACTTTCCCAATCATCTGTACTCCCACTCATCTTAGCCCTGTCATACTTCTTTTTTTTAAATGCTATACAATCTCTGACTTCCTTTGTCAACCACTGTTGCCCCTTCCCCCTCTTTGAATCCTTCCTTCTCATTGGAATGAACTGCTTTTGCATCTTTTGTATTATCCCCAAGAATATCAGCCACTGCTGATCCACTGTCTTTCCTGCCAGGGCATTCGCCCATTTAACTTTGGCCAGCTCTTCCCTCATTGCTCCGTAGTCTCCTTTATTTAATTGCAACTCTGACACCTCTGATCTGCCCTTATCCCTCTCAAATTGTAGATAAAAACTTATCATGTTATGATCACTACTCCCTAATGCCTCCTTTACTTCATGATCACTTATCAATTCCTGTTCATTACACATCACCAAGTCCTCGTTCCTGGTTGGCTCAAGCACAAGCTGTTCCAAAAATACATCCCTTAGACACTCCACAAACTCCCTATCCTGGGGTCCAGCACCTACCTGATTGTCCCAGTGCACCTGCATGTTGAAATCTCCCATAACGACTGCATTACCTTTAGCACATGCCAATGTTAACTCCCTAAGCAACTTGTACCCAATATCCACGCTAATGTTTGGAGTCCTGTACACAACACCCATTAGGGTCTTTTTACCCTTACTGTTCCTCAGCTCAATCCACACAGACTCTTCTTCCCCTGTTCCCAAGTCACCTCTTGCTAAGGACTGAATCTCATTCCTCAGCAACAGGGCCACCCCACCCCCTCTTCCCATATTTCTGTCTCTACGATAGCACGTATACCCTGGTACACTCAATTCCAAGCCCTGATCCCCTTGCAGCCATGTCTCCGTTATCCCAACAATATCGTAGTTCCCCATTTTCATCTGAGCTTCAAGCTCATCTGTCTTGTTTCTGACACTACGCGCATTCAAGTATAGAATTCTGAGCCCATTCCTCCTCTCTTTGTTTAAAACACTGTCTGCTGTACCTAACCCAGCTTCTTGAACTTCCATCGGGCTAATTGCACCCCGAATTTTGATGACCTTCTCAAGATCACCTAAACCTTCTACACATTTAACCCCATGCTCCTTCTGACCAACCCCCTGGATCCCTGCCCTCTGCACATCTAGTTTAACCCCCTCCCCCCACGAGCAGCACTGGCAAACACTCCTGTAAGAATCTTGATACCCCTCCGGTTCAGATGTAGACCGTCCCTTCGAAACAGATCCCAATGTCCCTGGAACAAAGACCAATTATCCAAAAACCTGAACCCTTCCTTACTGCACCATGCTCTCAGCCTCGTATTGATGTGCATAATCATTCTATTCTTCGCCTCACTCGCACTTGGCACAGGTAGCAATCCCGAGATTGTCACCCTGGAGGTCCTGCCTTTCAGCTTCACTCCTAACTCCCTGAACTCTTTAAGCAGGACCCCCTCACTCACCTTACCTACATCGTTGGTCCCTACATGGACCATTACATCTGGGTTCATGCCCTCGTTCTCAAGAATAGCCTGCACCCGATCTGAGATGTCCCGGACCCTGGCACCAGGGAGGCAACATACTATCCTAGACTCCCGATCTGCCCCACAAAATCTCCTATCTGCCCCGCTGACTATAGAATCCCCTAAAACAATCGCTCTCTTCTCTTCCTTCCTCCCCTTTCTAGTTGTTTGCATTCCGTCGGCCGCTCTGCAGATAACATGCGACTCCAATTGCACTTTCACAGATGACGGAAACTGAAGCTGTCAAACATTAGCGGCGGGTGTCCCATTTCATCGTTGTTTCGTAGATTCTTGTGATTATCATCATCATCATCAGCGATCACTCTTAGTTGGGTGTGTTTCTTCTCCTGCTGGTTGATCTGGTTACTTGTGTGTCTTGAGATGACTGAAGCGGCCGATCCGTGCTCCACAAGTCCTGTTGAGGTGTCGCCAGGTGTCGGCCATTGAGGTGCTTGTGGATGTGTCTGGTTGGGGCCTTTCCCCGTCTCTCCTTATGTTGAAGCCGCTCATTTTCAGCGGCACAGTGGAGGTGTTCTTGTGCAGTCTCCGCATAGACAGTCCTTCTCCAGCGTCTCCAACCCTGCGATAATCTCTCCCATCCATCCAGATTGTTGTGGAGCTTCCTCAGCTGGGTCTTGATAACCTCATTGAACCTCCTGTGTTGTAACTCGAGATATGGCTGAAAAGATTATGTGCAGAATGGGGTTGTTATCCATGACTGTACAACTCGGGATTCGAGTTTTGAGGATGTGTCAGAAACTTTCTTACCTTCATTGTTCGAACATTGTTCGATTCTTGGAGTAAGTCTGAGAATGAAGATTTGTCTCTGTCTCGGAAGCAGATGTTAGCAGAGCAGAGTAGAGACCGTGAGATTATCAAGTTAAAATAACAAACTCTTCCGGATAGTGAAATTGATAGGGTGCCAGTAAGAGATTATTTTGAGAAAGGAGTACTGATGAATAAGTGCAGACCGCCTGCAGTTCCTGCAAGTGATGAATGGAATATTGTTCACCAGGTAGTTGGTGCTAATGTTTATCGAAATGAGATTTTAACTTCATCACTTGTGTGGGCCTAAAGGGGTAAGGAAAACTGTGGACAAGGTTTTAAAACATTCTTACCAGCCTGGTTTGAGAAAAGACGCGACGATATTTTGCAGAACGTGTCATACTTGTCAAATGGTTGGTTAACCTAATTAATTTACTCCAGCAGCCACACTGCAGCCTATTCCCGCATTTGCTGAACCGTTTATCAAAACTGTTATAGTTTGTGTAGGACCATTACCAAAAAAAAACTGGGCATCAGTATTTGCTGACTATCATGTGCACTGCGTCTAGATTTCCAGAGGCAGTACCACTTGGGAATATAACAACTAAAACTGTAACAAAGGCACTTATTAAATTCTTTACTTATTTTGGGTTGCCTGAGGAAATACAATATGACGAAGGCTGTAATTTTATGTCCGAATAGTTTCAACAGATAGCTTATAAATTGGGAGCTAAGCGGATTACATCATCTGCAACCCATCCAGAATCACAAGGTGCCTTGGGACAGTTTCAGTCTACCCTCAAGACTATGATTAGGACTTATTTTGTGGAAAATGAAAATGATTGGGATGAGGGTATATAGTTACTTCTATTTGCAGTAAGGGAGGCGGTACAGGATTCATTAGGTTTCAGTCCATTTGATCTTGTATTTGGGCATAGAGTTAGAGGCCCTTACTAAAAGAACAATGGATGAATAAAGAGGTACACACTAATTTGCTGGTCTATGTTCTAAAATATGAAGACAGAATATACAAAGCTTGTAGCTTAGCTCGGGAATATCTAGAATCGGCTCAGGAGAAAATGAAAAGCTTATGCGATAAAGAAGCTAGGATGAGGACGTTTAAGCCTGGAGATAAGGTGCTGGTTCTTTTCCCGGTGCAAACGAATCCCTTACAAGCTAACTTTCATGGTCCTTATTAAACTGTGTCTAAAGTCAATGATATGGATTACGTGATAAAAACTCCAGATCGTAGAAGGCCAACACAAATTTGCCGTATAAATATGATATTATGAGAAAGAGCCTGCTACTATGATTGTTGTAGTCAATAATAATAAGTCTGATCTCACTAGGAGCAGAATGGATGATTCACCTGAAACTCATTGTAAACCCAACATTGTTTCTGCCAGTACCTTCAGTTGAACTCTGTCTTTTTGTGTGTTTCCATTGTCATGCATTCCTGTCCCCGCTACTGAATGTTTTGATCTCTACCTGAATTTTGACGCTGACTTTGTTTGTACCTCGGGATTTGTGATTCAGTATATATCACTGTGTACACTGCACTGGGTCTGCAATTGGATCCCTGCCCCAGAGCCTTGACAGAAATAGAAAACATGAATTGCTCTGCTCACTCACCAGGAACGCCAATGACCGCAATGAACACGGACAATATTTTCCCCACACGCAAGTACTTATCCAACATTGTAGACATTTTCTCTGTCCAGTGGTTTGTCCTCCTGAGCTACAGACGATCGATCGGAATGAGATGTTGAGATAACACATGCCTGAGGTTTTCATTATCATTTAGCAACTCCACAGAGACAGATTTCAACAGATTTAAAAGTAAATATTTTTAATTTACTTACAAGCAAATTACGTCAACAGGTGCAATCCTCGCTGTGACAAATTCTGAATATACTGATGAATTTATATTTAGACTGAACCTTCCGAGGTGTCTTATCAGCTAAAGGTGCTTCCACTGTACGTATGCAACATTTGTCAGACACAGAATATGGAAGTAAATTATGTCATAGTAGCTTGTAAAACTATTGAAACACCGACTCTTACCAATCTCCTCAAGAGCATAAACTCTTGATGAAGGTTACGTTTAGGGACTCTGCGAGGGGGTTTCCAATATAATGTCTATAATTTCCTATCCATGAACCTCTCAAAGACTTCAGCGACTCAGTCATACTCAGAACATTAGGGGGCTCATCTACGACCCCCCCCCTAACGCTGACATATCGCCAACAAACTCACCAGTCTCGTGTGAGGGAGCATGTTTTAATCATAGCACCCTATATTTGTCAAAGAACACGACTCAGAGCCGCAAAGGCGGTAAGAAAATCTGTGTGAGTAAGTGAGTGTGTGTGTGTGTGTGTGTGTGTGTGTGTGTGTGTGTGTGAGTAAGTGAGTGTGTGTGTGTGTGTGTGTGTGTGTGTGTGTGTGTCTGTGTCTGTGTGTGTGTGTGTGTGTGTGTGTGTGTGTCTGTGTGTGTGTGTGTGTGTGTGTGTGTGTGTGTGTGTGTGTGTGTGTCTGTGTGTGTGTCTGTGTCTGTGTGTGCCTGCCTCTGCCTGTGATTTGTTTGAAATGATTCTTGCTCTGGGAGTGTCGGCAGGTTTGGGGTGTGCACGGATCTGGGTATGAGGATGGATTTGGGAGTGTCGGCAGGTTTGAGGTGTGCACGGATCTGGGTATGCAGGTGGATTTGGGAGTGTCGGCAGGTTTGGGGTGCGCACGGATCTGGGTATGTAGGTGGATTTGGGAGTGTCGGCAGGTTTGGGGTGCGCACGTATCTGGAGATGTAGGTGGATTTAGGATTTCGGCAGGTTTGGGGGTGCTCAGGGATTTGGGGATTCACACAGATTTGTGAGCGGTCACTGAGTTGTGGTTCATGCGGGTGTGCACAGATTTGGGAGAACACACAGATTTACAGATTAGCGTATCCCAGTGGATTCGGAGGATGCCAAATCTCAAGGTTGTTTTATTGATACAAACTTTAATAATGAATGAAAATTCAACCTTGACCTCTGTTCTTGTTATTTTGCAAGGTGCAGGCAGATATTTTGAGAACTGCTTAAAATGATCCTTGGTCTGAGATAATGTAACTTGCATGTGGGGCGTCAGCAGTTCTTGGGTGCACGCAGATATGTCGTTGGATTTGGGGGTGTCTTCGATTTCGGATTGCGCTCGGATTTGGGGGTGCACACGCATTTGAGGATTCCTCTGACTTAGGGATGCTTGGGTGAATATGGGGGTGCACAGGGATTTGTGGATGTGAGCAGTCATTGGGGTTTGTCAGCGAATAATGGGGTCGGTGGATTTGGGAAACCCTCTGATGAAGGGATAAAGATAAGCTTGGTGAGGTACAAAGATTTAAGGGGATGTCAATGATGATACGAATTGTGTTTGCAATTTAAACTTTGTTTTTGCTTCTTTTAAGCTGGACGCAGCTATTTTGTGAAGTAGTTGAAGTGAATCCTGCTCTGTGATAGAGTAATGTCTCGGTGTGCGTACGGATTTGGGGTGCGCATGGATTTGCGGATGTGCACATATTTCGGGAATTGTCGGTATATCTCGGGGTGCATACCGATTTGGTGGTAAATGTTGCTTTGACCATATGCACAGCTTTAGGAGTGAGTCAGTGAATCTGTGAGTGCACTGGACATTTGGGGTGCCGGTTGCTTTTGGGGTGCACGCTGATTTGAGGTTTGAATGAGGTTTTGAAAGTGACTACAGGTTGTGGGTGCACACTGATTTGCACAGAATTGGGGCTGATGGCGGATTCGATGGTGAGCACTGGCTTGGAGGAACCGGTGGATATGGAGGTTCCGTTTTTAATGAAATATTAATAATTTAATATGAGTTTAGTCTTCTGTTCTTGTTTTTTTTAATGGAGATAAGTATTTGTGAAATTATTTTTGCTCGGGGAAAATATAATGTGCATGTGGGGGTGACTGCTGGAATTGAGCTGTGACGAGTCTCAAGTTTGCTTTATTTCCAAATACATTTGTAATAAATACAATTTGAAATTTCGCCTCTGTTCTTACTTTGTTCCTATTCAGCAACCATTTGCGAAGAGATTGAGATGAGAGTTCGAGAACATATGCATTGCGGAGACAGATGGGAAGGGGCTGAACCAAGGGGAATAAACTGAATTGGGATTGGGGGTGTACGGGCACCTGGCTAGTCAGGCAGGGACAAGCAGAGACACAGACACAGAAACACACACACACACACACACACACACACACACACACACACACACACACACACACACACACACACACACACACACACACAAAACTGCATTTTCTTACCCACCTCTCACATACAGAGTGACATTATTTTAAACATACCGCTCCCCCCTCCTCTGGACTACTCAATTTCATGGCATATGTTCGGGTTAGCGATGGGTCCTGGATGAGCCCCCAAATGATCTGCGTGTGACGAAGTCACTGAAGCAATTGGAGGATTTAGTGGGTATGAAATTGTGTTTATTCATCAACACAAACAGACATTTTCTTCGACGCCCTCTCAGTAGAGTCCCACAAGCACAAACTAGTGTACTTCAATATTCTCTGTCGGACAACTGGTTCCTTTGAAGTCCGTATTTACAGTGGAAGCACACTTAATTGATAAGACACCTCGGACGGTTCAGTTACCTTTGTTGTAACAAGCTAACTCCCACAAATGATCTAAATATTATTCATTAATTTATTCATAATCTGTCATCGCAGGTTACTGATTCCTTCCGAATGAAGATTAAATAATGTCGAACCTGTAGTACCACCGACAACAGCAACATTTCTCCATCCTTCAGCTTCCCAAATTTAGATAATTCTTCACTCTCCGACTGGAGTTTAACTAGCAGTGATTTTCAGAACTGCCGGTATAAATTTTCTTACAGTAGAAATGAAAACTCCACTTTCTAAACGAAACTGCGGCAGAAAATCAAATACGCAGCAGAACGAAGTCACCCTCTCCAAAATGTCAGCATCCCTCCAACAGTGGGATGACCAGAACTGTAAGAAATACTCCAGATGTGGCCGACCCAGAGTTTTAAAAAGTTGCAGATTAATCTCCTGACTTTTCACCTCAATGCCCTTCTCCGTGCCTCTGTCAGGGTCAAGCGTCAAGCTGACGGCCATCGTTCCAAGGCCCCACATTACCGACAGGGACAGCGTGTGTGGCTTTCAACTTCAGACCTACCCCGCAAGGTGGATTCCCACAAATTCGTCCCACCACCGCGCTTCATCGGCCTCTTTGCCATTGCTAAAGTCATCAGCCATGCTGCCGCACGTCTCAAACTCCCCTCCATTCTCCGTCGTATTCATCTCACCTTGCATGTCTCCCGCATAAATCGTACTATAGGCCACCACTCTGTCTTGTCCCGAAACCACCCTCACTCCAGGCTCATCGATGGGTCAGAGGTGTTCACGGTGGGTAGACTGCTGGACGTTCGTCACCGGGGGCATGGCCTGCAGTACCTTGTGGACTAGGAGGACCTGAGGAGAGGTGCTGGGTCCCAACCTGTAATATCCTGGAGGGCTGCCTCACGAGGGACTTTCATTGCCAGCACCCAGCTCTACCAGACACGACGCCAGGAGGCATCCGTACTGTGTGTGTGACGGGGGCGGGGTTAATGTCAGTACCTTCAGTTGAACTCTGTCTTTTTGTGTGTTTCGTCCTGCTGTCAGTCTGTGTTTTCCATTGCCATGTATTCCTGTCCCCGCTCCTGCTCTACTCCGGCCCCTGTGTTACTGAGTATTCCGTCTCTTACCTATTCCTCATTATTACCTGAATTGCTGCCACCTGTGTCTCATTGTGCTCCACCTTTCACCTGCCGCTCTGTTTATTGCTCAGTGTATTTCAGTCCGGTGCTTTCACCGGTTTGTTGTCAGATTGTGTCAGTGAATTTTCCTGAGCGTTTCCAGCATTCGTATCTGTACCCTGTCGGTCTGAATATCGACTCTGCCTGTTTCCCGATTCTGGTGTTTGGATTTCTCTGGATGTTTTTATCTCTACCTGAATTTTGACGGTGACTTTGTTTGTACCTCGAGATTTGTGACTCAGTATATATCACTCTGTGTACTGCACTGGGTCTACGATTGGATCCCTGCTCCAGAGCCTTGACAGAAATAGCAAACATGAATTGCTCTGCTCACTCACCGGGAACTCTAATGACCGCAATGAACACGTACAATTTTTTCCCCACACTCAAGTACCTATCCAATATTGCAGACATTTTTTTCTGTCCAGTGGTTTGTCCTCCTGAACTACAGACGTTCTCTCAGAATGAGATGTTGAGATTGCACATGCCTGAGGTTTTCAATATCATCTAGCGACTCAACAGAGACAGATTTCAACAGATTTAAAAGTAAAGATTTTTAATTTACTTACAAACCAATTGCGTCAAGCAGGTGCAATCCTCGCTGTTACAGATTCAGAATAAACTGATGAATTTATATTAAGACCATTTGTGGAGTCAGTTTGTCCCAACAATGGTGACTGAACCTTCCGAGGGGACTTATCAGCTAAAGGTGTTTCCACAGTACATATGCACCATTTGTCAGACACAAAGTATGGAAGTAAATTATGTCATAGTAGCTTGTGAAACTGTATGGAAACACCGACTATTTCCAATCCCCTCAGGAGCATAAACTCTTGATGAAGGTTATGTTTAGGGAACTCTGCCGAGGGGGTTTCCAATATAATGTCTGTTTGTGGTGATGAATAAAGACTTTCCGATCCATGAAACGCTCCAACGACTTCAGCGATTCAGTACTACTCAGAGCATTTGGGGGGCTCGTCCAGGACCCACCCCATACCCAGACATATCGCTATCAAACACACCAGTCTAGTGTGGGGGAGCATGTTTAATCATAGCACCCTGTATGTGTCAACGAACACGGCAGAGAACTGAAGAGGCGGTAAGAAAGTTTTTCCACACTGTCGTACATTTGAAATAGTGTCTCCGTCCAGTGCTTTGTCCTCCTCTACAACAGGCGATCGCTCGGGAGAGGGGTCAGAGGAGATTTATAGAATGTACCTGCTTTCAAACACCTGAGTTACAGAAAAAGGATGAACAAGTTAAGTCTTTTTCTTTGGAGCGTAGAAGGTTGACGGGGCCATTTGGCCCAATAATCAAATACAGAGGGCAAAATTCAAATTTCATTCATTATTATTTTCTGTACAAATGAATCAACCTTCAGGCTCGTCATTCGCTTCCATACCTCTAAATCTTAGTACATCCGTAAAGCAAGGTCAGCCGCCGAATCACTCCTGCCTCCCCGGGTCTCCACTGTGTCCCGTTCCGTGTTCGACAGCTTTCAAACTGATTTCTCCCTCATTTTTCGCCCAGAACCATCAAATGCTCCTCAAAGGTTCACTCTTTCATTCCCTGCTCAACCTCTTCAGAGTTAAGCACTTAATATTGCTGTATCCCTTACAAAGAATGCAATGCTCTATCGTTCCCCGAACCAGTGTATACACATCCCTCTTTTGTCCTCGCCAAGTGTTCTCAGTCGCCAAGCCTTGACGCCAAAGCGCCAGCGTTGTCTGCTAGCTACACTCTTACACAAAGACACACACGGGAGCTTATACAAAATTCAAAGATGCAGACACACAATGATATATTAATAATGAACACATTATGAACTTTGAACTTTTTTAACGTGGAGGCAGCTATTTCGAGCACTGTTTGAAATGAGTTTTGCTCTCGGAAGCTCTAACGTGTCTGTGGCGATTTCAGCGGGTTTGTAGCAAATGGGGCTGCACATTGATTTTCTGATTTCTGGGCATGTTGGCGAATACGGGTGTGCGCACTGACTTCGGAGCGTCAGTGAATTTTGGGGTGCACACGCTTTGGGCGTGTGAGTGCAAATCTATCTGAGGTATCGCACAAATCGGAGGATTTGAGTATGAACCTTGAGGTGACCTTGGATTTCGGGATGTGATGAATGTCAATAATGTTACATTTAATAGCAAATAAACTTTGAACTTTGAACTGTGATCTTGCTATTTGATTTAAGGTGTAGACAGCTATTTTGTGATTTGTTTGAAATGATTCTTGCTTTGGGAGTTGTCAGCAGGTTTCAGGTGTGTGGGTGGATTTGGGAGAGTCGGCAGGTTTGGGGTGTGCACGGATCTGGGTATGAGGATGGATTTGGGAGTGTCAGCAGGTTTCAGGTGTGCACGGATCTGGGTATGTAGGTGGATTTGGGAGTGTCGGCAGGTTTGAGGTGCGCACGGATCTGGGTATGTAGGTGGATTTGGGAGTGTCGGCAGGTTTGGGGTGTGCACGGATCTGGGTATGTAGGTGGATTTGGGAGTGTCGGCAGGTTTGGGGTGTGCACGGATCTGGGTATGTGGGTGGATTTGGGAGTGTCGGCAGGTTTCAGGTGTGCACGGATCTGGGTATGTGGGTGGATTTGGGAGTGTCGGCAGGTTTGGGGTGCGCACGGATCTGGGTATGTAGGTGGATTTGGGAGAGTCGGCAGTTTTGGGGTGTGCACGGATCTGGGTATGAGGATGGATTTGGGAGTGTCGGCAGGTTTGGGGTGTGCACGGATCTGGGTATGTGGGTGGATTTGGGAGTGTCGGTAGGTTTGGGGTGCGCACGGATCTGGGTATGTAGGTGGATTTGGGAGTGTCAGCAGGTTTCAGGTGTGCACGGATCTGGGTATGTAGGTGGATTTGGGAGTGTCGGCAGGTTTGAGGTGCGCACGGATCTGGGTATGTGGGTGGATTTGGGAGTGTCGGCAGGTTTCAGGTGTGCACGGATCTGGGTATGTGGGTGGATTTGGGAGTGTCGGCAGGTTTGGGGTGCGCACGGATCTGGGTATGTAGGTGGATTTGGGAGAGTCGGCAGTTTTGGGGTGTGCACGGATCTGGGTATGTAGGTGGATTTGAGAGTGTCGGCAGGTTTGGGGTGCGCACGGATCTGGGTATGTAGGTGGATTTGGGAGTGTCGGCAGGTTTGGGGTGCGCACGGATCTGGGTATGTAGGTGGATTTGGGAGTGTCGGCAGGTTTGGGGTGTGCACGGATCTGGGTATGTAGGTGGATTTGGGAGTGTCGGCAGGTTTGGGGTGTGCACGGATCTGGGTATGTGGGTGGATTTGGGAGTGTCGGCAGGTTTCAGGTGTGCACGGATCTGGGTATGTGGGTGGATTTGGGAGTGTCGGCAGGTTTGGGGTGCGCACGGATCTGGGTATGTAGGTGGATTTGGGAGAGTCGGCAGTTTTGGGGTGTGCACGGATCTGGGTATGTAGGTGGATTTGAGAGTGTCGGCAGGTTTGGGGTGCGCACGGATCTGGGTATGTAGGTGGATTTGGGAGTGTCGGCAGGTTTGGGGTGTGCACAGATCTGGGTATGTAGGTGGATTTGGGAGAGTCGGCAGTTTTGGGGTGTGAACGGATCTGGGTATGTAGGTGGATTTGAGAGTGTCGGCAGGATTGGGGTGCGCACGGATCTGGGTATGTAGGTGGATTTGGGAGTGTCGGCAGGTTTGGGGTGCAGACACGGATCTGGGTATGTAGGTGGATTTGGGAGTGTCGGCAGGTTTGGGGTGTGCACAGATCTGGGTATGTAGGTGGATTTGGGAGAGTCGGCAGTTTTGGGGTGTGAACGGATCTGGGTATGTAGGTGGATTTGAGAGTGTCGGCAGGATTGGGGTGCGCACGGATCTGGGTATGTAGGTGGATTTGGGAGTGTCGGCAGGTTTGGGGTGCAGACACGGATCTGGGTATGTAGGTGGATTTGGGAGTGTCGGCAGGTTTGGGGTGTGCACGGATCTGGGTATGAGGATGGATTTGGGAGTGTCGGCAGGTTTGGGGTGTGCACCTATCTGGGTATGAGGATGGATTTGGGAGTGTCGGCAGGTTTGAGGTGCGCACGGATCTGGGTATGTAGGTGGATTTGGGAGTGTCGGCAGGTTTGGGGTGCGCACGGATCTGGTTATTTAGGTGGATTTGGGAGTGTCGGCAGGTTTGGGCTGTGCACGGATCTGGATATGAGGATGGATTTGGGAGTGTCGGCAGGTTTGGGGTGTGCACGGATCTGGGTATGAGGATGGATTTGGGAGTGTCGGCAGGTTTGGGGGTGCTCATGGATTTGGGGATACACAGATTGGGAGCGAACACTGAGTTGTGGTTCATGCGGCTTCGCGGGTGTGCAGAGATTTGGGAGAACACACAGATTTATAGATTAGCGCAGATTTGGGAATCCCAGTGGATTCGGAGTTGTCAAATTTGATTCATTGATATAAACTTTAATAATAAATGCAACTTGAACCTTGACCTCTGTTCTTGCTATTTCTCAGGGTGGAGGCAGATATTTTGAGAACTGCTTGAAATGAGATAATGTAACTTGCATGTGGAGGCGTCAGCTGCTTTGCGGTGCGCACAGATCTGGAATTGTCGGTGGATTTGTGGTGTCTGTGGATTCGGAGTGGGCTCGGATTTGGGGGTGCACACGGATTTGAGGATTACTCTGATTTAGGGATGCTTTGGTGAATATGGGGGTGCACAGGGATTTGTGGATGTGAGCAGTCATAGGGGTTTTTCAGCGAATATGGGACTCGGTGGATTTGGGAAACACAATGATAAAAAGAAGTTTGGTGAGGTGTGCAGAGTTAAGGGGATGTCAATGATTATACGAGCATGTGGGCGTGTGTTTGCAATTTAAACTTGTTCTTGCTACTTTTAAGGCGGACGCAGCTATTTTGTAAGGTGGTTGAAGTGAATCCTGCTCTGTGATAGGGTAATGTGTAGGTCTGCGCACAGACTTGGGGAGCGCATGGATTTGAGGATGTGCATATTTACATATTTGCATATTTGCATATTTCGGGACTTATCGGTGAATCTCGGGTTGCATACAGATTTGGTGGTAAATGTTGCTTTGAGGATATGCGCAGATTTAGGGGTGTCAGTGAATGTGTGAGTGCACTGGAATTTTCGACTGTCAATTGCTTTTGGGATGCACACTGATTTGAGGATTCAATGAAGTTTTCCCAGTGAGTACAGATTTGTGAATCTATTGTTGGGGGTGTTGGCGGATTCGGGGGTGAGCACTGGCTTGGGGGAGCTGGTGGATATGGAGGTGTGTCAGATGTCAAGGTTGTACCGTTTTTAATGAAATATTAATAAATTATAACCATATAACAATGACACAACGGAAGAAAGGCCACCTCGGACCTCCTAGTCCGTGCCCAACTCTTAATCTCACCTAGTCCCACCGACGCGCACTTAGCCCATAACCCTCCACTCCTTTCCTGTCCATATACCTATCCAATTTTACCTTAAATGACACAACTGAACTGGCCCCTACTACTTCTACAGGAAGCTCATTCCACACAGCTATCACTCTCTGAGTAAAGAAATACCCCCTCGTGTTTCCCTTAAACTTCTGCCCCCTAACTCTCAAATCATGTCCTCTCGTTTGAATCTCCCCTACTCTCAATGGAAACAGCCTATTCACGTCCACTCTATCTATCCCTCTCAAAATTTTAAATACCTCAATCAAATCCCCCCTCAACTTTCTACGCTCCAATGAATAGAGACCTAACTTTTTCAACCTTTCTCTGTAACGTAAGTGCTGAAACCCAGGTAACATCCTAGTAAATCGTCTCTGCACTCTCTCTAATTTATTGATATTTTTCCTATAATTCGGTGACCAGAACTGTACACAATATTCCAAATTTGGCCTTACCAATGCCTTGTACAATTTTAACATTACATCCCACTTCTGTACTCAATGCTCTGATTTATAAAGGCCAGCGTTCCAAAAGCCTTCTTCACCAGCCTATCTACCTGAAACTACACCTTCAGGGAACTATGCACTGTTATTCCTAGATCTCTCTGTTCCACTGCAACCCTCAATGCCCTACCATTTACACCGTATGTTCTATTTGGATTATTCCTGCCAAAATGTAGAACCTCACACTTCTCAGCATTAAACTCCATCTGCCAACGTTCAGCCCATTCTTCTTGCCGGCATAAATCTCCCTGCAAGCTTTGAAAACCCACCTCATTATCCACAACACCTCCTACCTTGGTATCTTAGGCATACATACTAATCCAATTTACCATCCCATCATCCAGATCATTTATGTATATTACAAACAACATTGGGCTCAAAACAGATCCCTGAGGCACCCCGCTAGTCACTGGCCTCCATGCCGATAAATAATTATCCACCACTACTCTCTGGCATCTCCTACCTAGCCACTGTTGAATCCATTTTATTACTCCAGCATTAATACCAAACAACTGAACCTTCTTAACTATCCTTCCATCTGGAACTTTGTCAAAGGCCTTGCTGAAGTCCATATAGACTACATCCACTGCCTTACCCTCGTCAACATTCCTCGTAACTTCTTCATAAAATTCAATAAGGTTTATCAACCATGACCTTCCACGCACAAATCCATGCTATCTACTCCTAATCAGATCCTGTCTATCCAGATACTTATAAATGCTATCTCTAAGAGTACTTTCCATTAATTTACCCACCAGTGATGTCAAACTGACAGGTCTATAATTGCTAGGCTTACTTCTAGAACCCTTTTTAAACAATAGAACCACATCAGCAATACGCCAATCCTCCGGCACAATCCACGTTCTAATGGCATCTGAAAGATCTCCTACAGAGCTCCTGCTATCTCTACACAAACCTCCCTCAAGGTCCTGGGGAATATCCTGTCAGGACCCAGAGATTTATCCACTTTTAAATTTCTTAAAAGCGCCAGTAATTCTACCTCTTTAATGTCATAGGTTCCAGAACTTCCTTACTTGTTTCCCACACCTTACACAATTCAATATCCTTCTCCTTAGTGAATACCGAAGAGAAGAAATCGTTCAAAATCTCTCCCATCTCCCTCGGCTCCACACATAGCTGACCACCTTGATTCTCTAAGGGACCAATTTTATTCCTCACTATCCTCTTGCTTTTAATATAACTGTAGAAACCTTTCGGATTTACTTTCACCTTATTTGCCAAACCAACCTCGTATCTTCTTTTAGCTTTTCTAATTTCTTTCTTTAGATTCTTTTTACGTTATTTATACTCCTCGAGCAATTCCTTTACTCCATGCTGCCTATATCTATTGCAGACATCCCTCTTTTTCCGAACCAAGTTTCTAATATCCCTTGAAAACCATGGTGCTTTCAAACCTTTAATCTTTCCTTTCAGCCTAACAGGAACATAAAGATTCTGTACCCTCATATTTTCATCCTTAAATAACCTCCATTTCTCTATTACATCCTTCCCAGAAAACAACTTGACCCAATCCACTGTCTCTAAATCCCTTCGCATCTCCTCAAAGTTACCCTTTCTCCAATCAAAAACCTCAGCTCTAGGTGCTGTCCTGTCCTTCTCCATAATTATATTGAAGCTAATGCTTTTGTGATCACTGGACCCGAAGTGCTCCCCAACACGCTCATCTGTCAGCTGACCTATCGCATTCCCTAACAGGAGATCCAACACTGCCCCATCTCTCGTCGGTACTTCTTTGTATTGTTGCAAAAAAACTATCCTGCACACATTTCACAAACTCTAAACATCCAGCCCTTTTACAGAATGAGCTTCCCAATCTAGGTGTGGAAAATTAATATCTCCCACAATCACCACCTTGTGTTTACTACAAATATCTGCTATCTCCTTACACATTTGCTCTTCCAACTCACGCCCCCCGTTAGGTGGCCTATAAAACACTCCTATCAGTGTTACTACACTTTCCTATTCCTCAATTCCACCCAAATAGTCTCCCTAGAGGAGCTCTCTAATCTATCCTTCCAAAGCACCGCCATAAGGTTTTCTCGGACAAGCAATGCAACACCTCCTCCTCTGGCCCCTCCTACTCTATCACACCTGAAGCAACTAAATCCAGGAATATTTAGTTGCCAATCACACCCTTCCTGCAATCATGTTTCACTAATAGCTACAACATCATGATTCCAGGTAGCCATCCACGCTTTAAGCTCATCAACCTTTCTTACAATGCTCCTCGCATTAAAATAGATACATTTAAGATACTCTCCACCTCCTCCTCTCTTTCCATCCCTAGCAATGCATTCAAACTTATTATCCTTTTCTATCTTCTCCCCTACATCTTCGGGCTGAGCGCATCCCTTCTCCATCACCTGTCTTTCCTCCCTCACACACAGTCTACTTACTTGCTCTACTGGTGAACTAACTACCTCTCCCATAGTTTCCTCAAATTGATTCCCTCACCCCCCCCATCTTACTAGTTTAAAGTCTGCCCTGTAGCCCTAGCAAACCTCCCCGCTAAGATATTGGTCCCCCCAGGATTCAAGTTTAACCCTTCCTTCTTGAAAAGGTCACTCCTGCCCCAGAAGTGGTCCCAATGATCCAGAAACTTGAATCCCTGCCCCCTGATCCAATCCCTCAGCCACGCATTCATCCTCCACCTGATTCCATTCCTACTCTCACTGTCGCGTGGCACAGGCAGTAATCCCGAAATTACTACCTTTGCGGTCCTTCTTCTTAACTGCCTTCCTAACTCACTATACTGTCGTTTCAGGACCTCTTCCCTTTTTATACTTATGTCATTGGTACCTACATGTACCACGACCTCTGGCTCCTCACCCTCCCACTTCAAGATACCTTGAATTCAATATGAATTTTGTCCTCTGTTCTTGTTTTTTTAAATGGAGGTAAGTATTTTGTGAAATGATTTTTGCTCGATGAAAATATAATGTGCATGCGGGGGTGACTGCTGAAATTGAGTTGTCACGGGTCTCAAGTTTGATTTATTTCCATTTATGTTAATAATAAATGCAATTTCAAATTTGGCCTCTGTTTTTACTTTGTTAGGATTCAGCAGCCATTTATGAAGCGTTTGAGATGAGAGTCGGAGAACATATGCAATGCGGAGACTGATGGGAAGGGGCTGAACCAAGGGGGATAAACTGAATTAGAGGTGCACTGGCACGTATATAGTCGGGCAGGTACAAGCAGAGACACAGACACAGAAACACACTGACGCACACTAACACTCATAGACAGACAGGACGGACAGACAGACACACACACACACACACACTTTCTTACCGTGTTCAGTGACACCTACGGAGTGAAATGATTAAAACATACCCCTCCCCCCTCCTCTGGACTACTCAATTTCATGGCATGTGTTCGGGTTAGGGATTGGTCCTGGAGGAGCCCCCAAATGACAAAGTCACTGAAGCAATTGGAGGACTTAGAGGGCATGAAATTGTGTTTATTCATCAGCACAAACAGACATTTTCTTCGAGGCCTCTCAGTAGAGTCCCACACGCACAAACTACATCAGGAGTTGATACTCTTGAGGAGAATGGTAACAGTAGGTGATTCAGTACAATTTCACAGGCACAGTGAAATTTACTTCAATATTCTTCAATACTTCAATATTTACTTCAATATTCTGTGTCAGACAAATGGTTCCTTTGAAGTACATATTTACAGTGAAAGCACATTTAATTGATAAGACACCGGACGATTCAGTCACATTTGTTGTAACAAACAAACTGCAACAAATGGTCTAAATATTATTCATCAACTTAATCACAATCTGTCATCGCAGGTGTTGCACCTGTCTGACGTAATTGGTTTGTAAATAATATAAATCCTTTATTTTTCAATGTGTTCAAATCTGTCCCTGTGGAATTGATAAATGTCTTTAAAACCCCAGGCATGTGCTGCCTCAACATTTCATTCCGAGAGATCCCTGTCGCACAAAGAGACAAATCACTGGCCAGAGAATATATCTGCAATGTTCGATAGGTATATCAGTGTGGAGAAAATATTGTACATGTTCCTTGCCGTCATTGGAGTTCCTGGTGAGTGAGCAGAGCATTTCATTTTCGGTATTTCTGTGTGTTAACCGGTGTGAACCTATTTAAGATAATGTTATAAGCTTACAACCTGATCATCGTTGCGCAAATATCCATCAGAGATATGGATCCTGTCAATTTCACATTCTGAATTTTCATATTTAATAACAAGTGGAACTAAGTCTATGTTTCTCCTCTAACTCACGTAATCGAATACGAAGCAACGCTCTTCTTGCCTTGAATGACAGCTTGTCCAGAGATGTCCCAGTGCTGGGGCCAGGGATCTCCCCGGGAAGTTGTGACTGGGAGATGTCTGCATTCTGAAGGACACTTCTCCTAGCTTGTCCTGAGCTTCAAGTCTTTCTGTGGAGCCTGTCCCTGTCGGACCCCACTGTCTGTCGGTCAATTATTATGTCTGATCACCTGAACTAGGTTGACGGATCTGCTGCCGTGTGTTATCGAATTAAACTGCGCTGCAGAATTAATCCATTGACGGAGCAACTCAGCCACAGGTCACTAAGTTGTTCCTTCTTTCCCTCTGAAACCCGTCATAAATCGGGGCAGCGCTTCGTCTGAAGGAGGGTCTCGACCCGAAAAGAAAGATTATTCCATTCAATGGATGCCGCCTGACCTGCTGAGTTCCTCCAGTTTTGTGTATGCTTCTCCTCTCTGTATCCCTTCTCGGCCTCATCAGATGCTGATTTTCCAGAGTCCTGGTCAATCACAGTTAATTCAGTGAAACCGGCCCCATCAGCGACTGAAATGTGGATCAGCACCGATCTTTATTGTTCATGCAGATCGCTTTTATCGCCAACGATTCCTCACACATCGTCTAATCTCCACACTGAAGAAGACAGGTCAGAGACAGTGCGACCCATTTCTGGTGTTAGATTATCAGCCGCTTACAGCCTCTAGCACTCCCGAGTTTTAGCTGTACCCGATCCCATGATAATTCCCGGAGAATGTTTTCAGTAATGCCCAGTGTCTGTTCTCTCACTCCCCAGTGAATGTCGTGGCGATTGTGATCCTGTCCCGGGGAAAGTGCGGCCTCTCTACCTGCACCACTCGCTACCTGGTGGCCATGGCAGCGGCCGATCTACTGACCGTTGTCACCAACGTCATTTTGAATCGAATCAGAGTGTATTACTTCCCGCGGAGTTTTCTGGACATCACCCCTGTGTGCACAGTTATCGGTGTACTGATTTTTACAGCCACACACTGTTCTGTCTGGTTCACCGTCACTTTCACCTTTGACCGGTTTGTCGCCATTTGCTGCCAGAAACTGAAAACAAAATATTGCACCGGGAAAACTGCGGCTGTGGTTCTTACAACAACCGGCGTACTGTCCTGTCTGAGAAACGTTCCCCGGTTTTTCATATGGGAACCCCGGATGATAATCGACAATATACCGTGGGCCTGTATTACCAAGCACCATTATTTCACTGACGCCTGGTGGGTAGGTTATGACTGGCTTGATACGGTTTTAACTCCGTTCCTCCCTTTCGGTGGGATCCTGCTGCTCAACGCTCTGACAGTCCGGCACATTTTAGTGGCCAGTCGGGTCCGTAAGGGGCTGAAGGGTCAGAGCAAGGGGGAGAACCGCAGTGACCCGGAGATGGAGAGCAGGAGGAGGTCTGTGGTTTTACTCTTCACCGTCTCCGGCAGCTTCATCCTCCTGTGGATGACGGTGGTTGTAAATTTTATATATTATCAGGGCTCAGGAAAAGGATTCGAATTCAACGATTCTGAATTGATCTTTCAGTACGTCGGGAATTTTCTGATGAATTGCAGCTGCTGCACGAACACATTTATTTACATGGTTACTCAGTCAAAATTCAGGAAGCAGGCGATCAGCGCGGTGAAATATCCCGTCACTTCGATGCTTCAGTTGATTAACGGCGCCGCATCCTGAGTAGTCGCCAGAGGCGGCGGCAGAGTTTCCAGTCCGGGCTCCAGCTCCTCAGATTCACCGCCTGATCTTCCAGGTGTTATTCCCGGGCGGATTGTCCCATCGACCGGCAGTCCGGGTCGTTGAGATAGTGTATGTGATAGTTCCAAGAGAGTCAGAACCTCATTCGTCCCGTTTCAGAAAGAAAAAACCTACACGATCTGGAAGCATGTTTTGCAACATGACAAAAGGAATAATTCAGCACAGTAAGTCATGGCGATATCATTCCTTCGCTTCTTTTTTCTCCCGTAAACACTGCACTTTCATGTTTCCGGTCGAGATCATGTCAATATAATTCCGTCCGTTCCTGTTTTACCCCTTTTCCCCATACTCCCAACACGTTTATGTTTTCTGTAAGTGTGCCCATTTTCCCATCAGCCTTTCCTTAAGCTCCTAATTCTCAACATACCAAACTCTGAACTTCTGTTTTTTTAAGTGAAGGGTCATTATCCACAGTTGAACTTCTGTAACATCCAGTCAACCCACTCATTCCCCTCAATACCTCTGTGTTCAGGGACCTATAAGAAGAAATATATAAACAAGTACTTGCATCTGAATTAATGCCTGTTGAGTTTCCAACAGTAAATCTGACCCACTGCTAGAATAACCTGGTTAAGAATCATCAAAGTCGAAAAATAATCTGAACAAATATAACGTTACGTGGGAAGAAATTTCTCAACCAACCTTCAGCCTAAAATGACGGCAACCAATTCTACTGTATATACTGATAATTGGTTACAACGTAATTTCTCTGTCCTTGTCTGTACTCCAGGCACAAACATGAGTTTCTCCAACATTCCTTGTTAAACTATCTTTTGTTCCATCTGTAAAAATGTTGAAAACTTGACATGATTAGTGTAACGCTTAGGACTATCGGCTTGTATTTGTCTCGGGGAAATCCGTCCACCCGCCAAACCGTGTCTCCCGTTTGCGTGGATGCTGTGTAATGCACACTGGTACAAGCTCGGACATACAATATCAGACAGCACACAGTGTACGTTTACAGAGTACACTTTATCAATCTTACTGGAACTGGGTAATTAATAGCGATATAATATAAAAAGAAAGAAAAGGGCGCAAAAACTTATCAGAGTTCAATTGGTTCGGTGCAACATCACTTCCAGTGGTTAGTTCCTCCGTTCTCAATAACTATAACCCAAACCTCCGTTCTCAATAACTATAACCCAAACATTTCAACTAAACAAAGCATTACCAAATCAGTTCCCTACAAAGAAGCCATTTCATTATAACGTTACAGAGAAGCCATTTTATGAATGCAGGTTACAGTTAACATTACAGTTAATAGTCTGAGAGCCCTGCATTCTCCCCCCACTGAATTAAGTCATGCCCTCATGACGTTCAGATAATTCGCCTACCCCTCCTGCAGAACGCACAGCCCAATCCAAGTGCAGAAAGCAGTGGCATAGCTCCCCAAAACATTGCAGATCACACCCTGTTCCTGGGGTGCAACGTAGGGAAACCTGTCTGGGGGGTGCCTACTTCTCTGAGGACTGTGCACTCCCTCCTCTATCTCCTCCACCTCGGACACTACAGGAAGACCGATGGAAACTACGAGGCGACCCCTCCCGTGAGTGGTGAACCAAACCCCTCTGCTCCGCTGAAGCGTCGATCTCTTGCTTGCGCCCTACATCCTTTATTCCAACACCCTGTGGTACCCCCGACTGCCCATCAATGGCCCCCCTCCCGCTCCATCACAGGAGCGTCAGCATGTACCAATCGTCCGAGTCATAATCCTCCGAGTCAGTATCCTCTGGGCCCGGGTCCGACTAGTACTTCATTCGGGGCCAGTACAACCTATCTTTCAGCGATCCATAGATCTACTCCACCACCAAATGTCAAGAAACTTCGTGCAGGGACTTCAACACAATCTTCCCATACTTCTCAGGCAGGGGGATGGTCTTGGGGTGACGTTACCCGATATAAAACCTGATTCCTCAACTTCAGCCGACGCCACATCGCTCTTTTCCACCGCGCACCAAACAGCACCAATGCCCGGGTCATCCCGCTGAGCAGCTGCCACTTCCCCCGGACTTAATTCTGGCAACTGCTTAGTCTTCAGTGCAGTCAGGTCAGAGTAAACTTGGGGTAGGGTGTCATCAGAAGCCCCCAATGGGTCCACTGCTCGCTTCTGCCTCTCTTTTTTCTCGGCCTACACTGTGATAGTTAACTGACACATGGCTTTAACCACAGGGGCCGGAACGCTCTCCCACTCCTCGTACGTCTCTTGTTATTCATGGTCCTGTGGTCACAAAGCATCCACATCGACGTTCCTGCTCCCCGGCTAGTACTTCAGGATGAAATAATATGCCGACAAAGCTGCCAACCACCGATGGCATTTAGCATCCAGTTTCGCCGAAGTCAGGATATAAGTAAGTGGCTTGTTGTCCGTTCTCACCACAAACTTGGATCTGTAGAGATAGTCACTCAGCTTATCCACCTCTGCCCACTACAACGCCCGGAACTCCAACTTATGGGTGGGATAGTTTCTCTCTGAGGGCGACAAACTCCGGCTGACAAACGCGACAGGTCTGAACCCGTGCCCTGCTCCTGATACAAGACGGGCCATAATCCCTCTCGTCTGTAGTACACAGAGTAATCGGGGATCCGCAAAAGCCAGCACCGGTGCCTGGGTCGGCAACTCTTTCAGCGATTTAGAAGCCTCCTCAGATTTTGCCTCCCACCTCTGTCCGAAGGGCTCCGACGGGTTCAGATTTTCTCCAACCTCCCGGCTCCCTTTTCCTTTCTTTCCCATGGGAGGGTAACCACGCAGAAGCTGGTTCAAGGGGTGGTGTAGCCCTTCACGAATCTCCGATTATAACCACAGAACCACGAGAACGAGCGTCCATCGCTCACAGTCCGGGGCCTCACCCACGTTGTCACCGCTTCTCTCTTATCCGGGTCTGTAGCTACTCCATCCCGCGAGATTATGTGTCCAACATAGCTAACAGACGTCTTGCCGAACTGACACTTTTTCTGGAGTTTTTTCACCCTTCCTCCTTCAGCCGACTTAGCACATTCAGTAGCCTCGCTTCGTGTTCTTCCGAGGTGGATCCAAACACTACCAAATCATCCAAATACACCAACACTTCAAGCAAATTCATATCCCCCAGCGTCTTCTCTGGAAGGTGGCAGGGGCCGCCGATTTGCCCTCGGGCATCCTTTCGAACGGGAAAAACCCCAGAGGGGATATAAATGCCGTCCTCTCTTTGTCGGCCTTACTCATCGGGATCTGGTAATATCCACTCCGCAAGTACAGCAAACTAAACCAATTCGCTCCACTCAGACAGGCCAACGCGTCTCCGACCCTGGGGACCGTATACCGGTCAGGGACAGTGCGCCGGTTCAGGGTCCTATAGTCCACACACATGCGTACCTTTCCGTTCTTCTTCCGGACCACTACTATTGGGGACGCATAGGGGCTTCGGGACTCAGTGATGATTCCAGCTTCCTTCAACTTGCACAAGTACTGCCGCACGTTTTCCAAATCAGCAGGGGCCAGTCGCCGTGACCTCTCCCTGAACGGGGTGTCCTCGGTCACTGGATGATATTGTGAGTGCTCTTGTAGCAACTCACATCAAACTCACCAAAAGAAAAAAAAAACATCTTCCAGCGTCAACATCTTCTCCACCAGCCTGCGTTTCCACTCCGGCGGCACAAAAGAGTCCACAAAGTTAAAGTCCTCAGCGGTCAGCTTTCCTGTATTCCAATTCTTCCCCCCTAAATGGGCCTCACAGGGGCGATAGACATTACCGTCACCTGGAACAAATGCCCCAGCGGCATCCCCCTCTTCAAGGTGATTTCTCTTTTCGTAGTGTTCCTATCACTCACGGCTGTCCGCCTCGCCTCTACCACCGATGGCCTCTACACTTCGGGTCTCACCAGCTCCCCAGCCGGAAATCGTGACTCCCCCTCGATGTCCACTGAAAGGGCCTCGCCATCTGGAACTCCGGGAAATCTAGGGGTTCCCATCACTCTCGATACTTCCCCGGGCCTTATTATCACAGGGTTCGACTGAGGGCATCACATAGTCTTTCGCTTAAATTCAATTTTCGGACCAGGCAGATGCCGCCCTTCCTCAAAAGCAGCATGAAACGCTGAGTGCACGGTCCGGGCCCCATGCAGTTCTGATTCGCCCTCTCCTGGCAGGCCCCCGTGAGCCTCCGCACCACAGGAGTGATGGTCTCCACCAAGATCGAACCGCCACACTACCCCCACCCCCCACCGTCTTCACTGGGTCCGGACAAACAAGCACTAACGTCTCCAAAACTTCAGACACTCCCACGTCGGCTTCTGAAAATTCCAGTTTCACCGACAAATACCTGTCATACGGAGAATCCCCAGCTCTGAAGCGCCAAAGCTCCAGTGCACAGAATGGGGTCAATGGCAAATGCTTTAATTACTGATTGTAAGACCAACGGTATAGTAGTGTGACCCGGTGTCGAGTATGGCTTTAGCAGAGATTCCCTCTATCCGTAGCGACACGATCGAGAGGGGTTTCACTAACCCTTCCGGAATAGGGTCTATTGCTTTCAGGGGTTGCTTGGTACATTGCTGGGAACGTGTTCCCTTAGTGACATCAGACGTTTCCCACACTGATTCCCGTCTAAGTTTCCCGACAGCTCTCCCTTCTCTGATACCCGGTGACTCGTCCTCCCAGAAGTTTCCGTCTGGAAGCCCCGCTGGAAGTGGCCCTCCTCCCCGCAGTTATAGCACACCCCTGCCTCTCACCGTCTGTCTGGAAGTTTCCCTCTTTCCCAATCTTTCACGCTCTACCCCACCCCTTCATCTCGCAGACCTCTCGCCACTCGCAGCATCCTGCGCATTCCGTCCTCTGAAGGAGGGGGCAAAGTCCTCCATACCGACCCCTCAACCCTCAGCTCGGCCACCACCTCCTTTATCAGTTGCCGGATGGAGCCTGCTCCTCTCTTGTCCCAACAACTGAGGATCTCACCCTGCTGACAGAGTCCTTCCGCGGCCTCAACGCGCCCACATCCCCCCTCACTTCTCTGATCAGTTGAACGAACGTCGGAGGAGGGCACATTTTATAAGACTGCCGGAGACTCTACACATTCGGCCTGGGCACCCCGAAATACCTGATCCATTCTGAACTGACCCACCTGTTCAGCCCGAATGACCCCCCGGCGCCGCCATCCATTAAACTGTCTCTCTGGCGGTTAAAAGGTCCGCAGAGAGCTTCTCACCCACCTCCTGATAAATGTTTTACAACTCCCCGTGGAGCTCCCAGTCAACCCAAAAGCACTTTTCAAGGCCTCCATATAATCCTTCAGAGTGGCCAAAGGCTGGTTAAATTTCAACCTCGCAGTACCCCGGCCTCCTCTCCCCTCAAACTTTCTACCAATCTCTGTCGCTTTTCCTCTTCCGAGCACTGACACTCCCTCAACAACTGTGAAGTTTGCTCAACCCATGTCTCATAATCCTCCTCACCCTCGGGAGCGGGCGTTATCCCCGAGAAAACTCTTATCTTCTGGCGGGGACCCTCTGCCCTTCTCGTTTAAGAGGTAAGTGCAGAGGCAAACTCAGAACTCTCGCCTTTCACGGTGGAACGGGAAATGACCAACTTTTCAAAATCTGACCACTCTTTCCTTTCATCCAATAGCACTGCAAGACTCCGTTCGCTAAGATCTCCTCCGCCCTCTGCTGGCAACTCTGCTCGTACAGCTTTGGCCCCTCCCTCCCCGACACTCTGCAGACACCATGGCCCCGCCTCCTCAGGGACGCCAATCTCCTCTGGCAACTCCGCCCCTGTTATGTCCTCACTTGTCTACATTAACACTGTATCTGTACCTGCCTCAAAAACAAAGTTCCGCGATACAATCTCCACTTTGCCAAAAAGTTTTAACCGCACTCAAACCTCGAAGTAACATTTCATTCGGAAGGCTAGTCTCCACACCATGCATTACACAGCATCCACACACCCGGGAGACACGGTTTGGCGGGTGGATGGATTTTCCCCGAGACATACACAAGCCGATAGCCCTAAGCGTTACATCTATGGGGCGCTCGTCCCGGGATAGAATTGCATGGATTTTGTGTGACCAATCTGCTTAAATAAAATACAGTTGGGGTGGAGGCAGCTTCTTTTCGGTGATGGTGTGCGCCTGCGAAGGGGGCAGAGAGAAATGCGTGCGTGTTGAGGGGGATGGAGACCAGCGTACCGGATGAAACGTTACTCCGCGGTTTGAGTGCGGTTAAAACTTTTGGCAAAGTGGAGATTGTATCGCGGAATTTTGATTTTGAGGTAGGTGTTACTGTGTTAGTGCAGGCCAATGAGGACATAAACAGGGGCGGAGTTGCCAGAGGAGATTGGCGTCCCCGGGGAGGCGGGGCCATGGAGCCTGTAGAGTGTAGGGGAGGGAGGGGTCAAAGCTCAGCGAGCAGAGTTGCCTGCAGAGGGGGGAGCAGACCTCAGGGAGAGAATTCTTCCGGTGTTGGAGGATGAAAGGAAAGGGTGGTCAGATTTGGAAAAGTTGGTCAGTTCCTGTTCCAAAGTGAAAGGCGAGAGCTCTGAGTTTGCCTCTGCACTTACCTCCTTAGCGAGAAGGGCAGAGGATCCCCGCCAGGAGATAAGAGTTTTCTCGGGGATAACGCCCGCTCCCGAGGGTGAGGAGGATTATGAGACATGGGTTGAGCAAACTTCACAGTTGTTGAGGGAGTGTCAGTGCTCGGATGAGGAAAAGCGACAGAGATTAGTTGAAATTTTGCGGGGAGAGACGGCTGGGGTAGTGCGAGGTCTGAAGGTTATCCAGCCTTTGGCCACTCTGAAGGACGATATAGAGGCTTTAGAAAGAGCTTCTGGGTTGACTGGCAGCTCCTCGGGGAGTTTCAAAACATGTATCAGGAGGAGGGTGAGAAGCTCTCTGCGGACCTTTTATCGGCTAGAGGGACAGCGTAATGGATTGCGGAGCCGGGGGGTCATTCGGTCTGACCAGTTGGATTAGCTAAGGATGGATCAGGTATTTTGGGGAGCCCAGGCCGAGGACAAGATTGCTTGGAGTCTCCGGCAGTCTTATAAAACGCGCCCTGCACCGACGTTCCTTCAACTGATCAGAGATGTGAGGGGGGATGAGCGCACGTTCCGGCCGCGGGTGGACTCTGTCAGCGGGGTGAGATCCTCAGTTGTAGCCCCTAGTGGGGACGGAAGAGGATCTGGCTCTACCCGGCAAATGATAAATGAGGTGGTGGCCGAGCGGAGGACTGAGGTGTCGGTAGGGCGGGCTTTGCCCCCCAGAGGACGGACAGCGCTGGAAGCTGCAAGTGGCGGGTGGTCAGCGAGAAGAGTGGCGACTAATAACGTGTTCTATAACTATGGGAGAGAGGGACACTTCCGGAGAGACTGTGAGAGGCAGGGAGTGTGCTATAATTGCGGGGAGGAGGGCCACTTCCGGAGAGACTGTGAGGGGCAGGGGGTGTGCTATAACTGTGTGAAAGAGGGACACTTAGAGTGTCTCTAAGGGAACACGTTCCCAGCAATGTACCAAGAAACCCCTGAAAGCAGAAGACCCGATTCTGGAAGGATTAGTGGGACCCGCTGCAGTGTGTCACTATGAATACAGGGAATCCATGCTAAAGCCATACTGATACGGGGTCGCAGGTCACACTACTATACCGTTCGTTGGACAATCAATACTTAAAGCTTTTGCCATTGACCCCATTCCGTGCACTGAAGATCTAGGGCGTCAGTGCTGGGTATTGCCCTATGACTGGTGTTTGTTAGTGAGACTAGAATTTTCAGAAGTCGATGTAGGAGTGTCTGAAGTTTTGGAGACGGTAGCACTGGTTTGTCCGGACCAGGTTGCTTCAATCCTGGTGGGTACAAACTCCCCTGTGGTGCGGAGGCTCATGGGGGCCTGCCAGGAGAGGGCGAGTGAGAACTGTTCGGGGACCTGGGCCGGAGACTGAATTTAATCGAGGGTCTGTATGATGCACCCAGTTGAAGTCTGTGATAATAAGGCCCCGGGAAGTAGCAAGAGTGATGGGAAATCTTCTCCGGATTTCCCGCAGTGCCTGAAGGCGAAGCCCTTTTATGGACTCGAGGGGGAGACGCGATTTCCGGGTGGGGTGCTGGTGAGGACCGAAGTGCAGAGGCCCTTGGTGGTGCAGGCCAGGCAGATAGCTCTGAGGGAAATCACCTTTAAGAGAGGGATGCCGCTGGCGCATTTGCACCCGGTGACGGTAATGTCTAGCGCCCCTGTGAGTCCCACGCGGGGGGAACGATTGGAAAACAGAGGGAAGCTGACAGCTGAGGCCTTTAACTTTGGGAGAGAGGTTTAATCGGACGCTGCTAGACATGGTGGGAACTCTGCAGATTAGCAAAAAGAGCCGATGGAGTCAACATATTGGACATCTGGTTCACTGTTACAACTGTACCCGAAATGAAGCTACTGGATACTCGCCCAACTATTTGATATTTCGGTGCGAGGCAAGGTTTCTAATTGATCTCTGTTTCGTGACGGATGCTGGTAAAGTAAAGCCTCCTTGAAGTGTGTGTCTGATATGAAGAATGAACTACAAAGAGCTTATGAGCTGGCTGGGGAGGCGGCCAAGGAACAGAATCGGGGAAATAAGAGGAGGTTTGACAAAAAAGGTGAAATTCTCACAACTATTGCCGGGAGATCGGTGGGAGGAGATTGCGCGGTTCTCAGATTATTAACTGTAATGTTAACTGTTAACTACAAATATAAAATGGCTTTTCTGTAGCGTTATAATGAAAAGGCTTCTTTGTGGGTAACTGATTTGGTAATGCCATGTTTAGTTGAAATGATTGAGTTATAATTATTGATAACGGAGGAACTAACCACTGGAAGCGATGTGGTTCCTTCTGTATGTGTGGGAACCTGGAGTCAGTGCGCGGGTTTTTCGAGAGGAGAACCGAAGAGGAAGGACGTGCTGGACCCTTTGGTCCCAGGTTGGTCCCAGACGGCGGGTCGAGGAGGTCGGAGAAGATCGAATGGTGGGCAGAAGGTTTCGATAACTGAGCTCCAACGGTTGTGCACGAATTCAATGAACTCTAAAAACGTTTCCGCGCCCTTTTCTTTCTTTTTATATTGTATCGCTATTTCCTAGTTCCAATAAAATTTATAAAGTGTACTCTGTGAACGTACACTATGTGCTGTCTGATATTGTGTGTGCGAGTTTGTACCAGTGTGCATTACACAGCATCCACGCAAACGGGAGACACGATTTGGCGGGAGGACGGATTTTTCCCTGGACAAATACAAGCCGATAGCCAGAAGCGTTACACTAATCATGTCAAGTTTTTAACATTTTTCCAAAAGGAACGAAAGATAATAGAACTGGGATGTTTGGAGAAGACCACTATTGTGCCGGAAGTATAGACAATGATAGAGAAATTACTTTGCAACCATTTATCAGTACATACAGCATAATTGGGTGTCATCATTATAGGCTTAAAGTTGGTGGAGAAATTTCTTCCCACGTAACGTTATAATTGCTATGTTTTGATGATTCTTAAACACGTTATTCTTGCAGTCGGTCAGATTTACTTTTGGAAACTCAGCAGCCATTAATTCATATTCAAGTACTTGTTTATATATTTTCTTCTTATAGGTCCCTGCACACAGAGGCATTGAGGGGAATGAGTGGGTTGACTGTAAGTTACAAAAGTTCAACTGTGGATAAAGACCCTTCGCTTAACAAATCAGAAGTTCAGAGTTATGTATGTTGGGAGTTAGGAGCTTATGGAAAGACTGATGGGAAAATGGGTACACCTTTATAGAATACATAAACGTGTTGCGTGTATGGGGAGAAAGGGGTAAAACAAGAACGGACGGAATTATATTGACATGAACTGGAATGGGAACATGAAAGTGCTGGATTTATGGGAAAAACAAGAAGGGAGGGAATTATATCGCCATGACTTATAATGCTTAATTATTCCTTTTGTCCTGTTTCAAAACATGCTTCCAGATCGTGCAGGTTTTTTCATTAAGAAACGTTTGAACAGATGCTATTTCACGGTGAAACATATCAGGAAAGAAATCATACAGACTTCAATGTAATTTTGGCAGGCTTGATTGATTTCATTTAACCGCTTTCTTAAGTCATGATTGTGACTTTAAATAGTTAACAGTTTTTTTTTTCGTTACGTGTAATCGATAGGATTTGTTGGGGCTAAATTAGCTTTCATTAAAGACAGAAGCAGTGAGGATTTAATTTCCCAATACTCTGCAACACAGTCCAATCCTGTTGATAACGGGAATGCACCTTCAAGTTGGAGTGTCTTAATTTTGTCAATCATGAAACGAGATAGCGGAGACTGGTGTGATTCACACTGGGTTAGTCAATAAGTATCTGACTCGACCCGCGCCGTCTTGTGGGAATGTCTGACAGTGAAGTTAAAGGTGTAAGTGACGTTGTGTAAGTAAGGTGTAAGTAAGTGTGTGGCTGTGAAGCTCAGTACATCGACAACACTGCACACAGTGGAGATGCTCAGAAAACTCCACGGGAAGTAATACACTCTGATTCGATTCAAAATGACCCCGGTGACAATGGTCAGTAGATCGGCTGCTGCCATGGCCAGCAGGTAGCGAGCGGTACAGTAGAGAGGCTGCACTTTCCCCAGGACAGGATCACAGTCGCCAGTACATTCACTGGAGAGAGAGCACAGACACTGGGCATTACTGAAAACATTCTCTGGGAATTATCATGGGATCGGGCTTTAACTAAAACTCGGGAGTGCTGGAGTCTGTAAACGGCTGCTAATCTAACACCAGAAATGGGTCTCACTGTCTCTGGCCTGTCTTCTTCAGTGTGGAGGTAAGACATGTGTGGGGAATCGTTGGAGATAAAAACGATCTACATGAACAATAACGATCGGTGCTGATCCCCATTCCAGTCGCTGATGGGGCCGGTTTCACTGAATTAACTGTGACTGACCAGGACTCGGGAAAATCAGCATCTGATGAGGCCGAGAAGGGATACAGAGAGGAGCAACGCACAGTAACTAGAGGAACTCAGAAGCTCAGGCAGCATCCATGAAATTGAATCATCTTTCATTTCGGGTCGAGACCCTCCTTCAGGACGAAGCGCTGCCCCGATTTATGACGGGTTTCAGAGGGAAAGAAGGAACCACTTTGTGACCTGTGGCTGAGTTGCTCCATTAATGGATTAATTCTTTAGCGCAGTTTAGTTCGATAACACACGGCAGCAGATCCGTGAAAAATGGTTCAGGTGATCATATCCAATAACGGACCAACAGACAGTGGGATCTGAAAGTGACAGACTCCACAGAAAGACGTGAAACACAAGACTAGTGTTTCCCTCTGATGAATCACTTAGGAAAAGTGTACTTCAGAATGCAAACATCTCCCAGTCACAACTTCCCGGAGAGATCCCAGGCCCCAGCACTGGGACATCTTTGGACAAGGTGTCATTCAAGACAAGAACCCCGTGAGATAGAGGAGGAACATAGACTTAGTTCCACTTGTTATTAAATATGAAAATTCAGAATGTGAAATTGACAGGATCGATACCTCTGATGGATATTTGTGCAGTGATGTTCAGGTTGTAAGCTTGGAACATTGCCTTAAACAGGTTCACATCGGTTAACACACAGAAATAACGAACATGAAATGCTCTGCCCACTGACCAGGAACTCCAATGACGGCATTGAACATGTACAATATTTTCTCCGCATGATATGCCTATAGAACATTGCAGACATTTTCTCTGTCCAGTGATTTGTCTCTTTGTGCGTCAGGAGATCTCTCGGAATGAAATATTAAGGCAGCACATGCCTGGGATATGAAAAGCCATTGGCAATTCCACAGGGACAGATTTCCACAGATTTAAAAAGAAATGTTTTTAAGTTATTTACAAACCAATTACGTCAGACAGATTGTGATTAAATTAATGAATAATATTATGATCATTTGTGGGAGTTAGATTATACAACAAAGGTGTCCCTATACGTCCCAGGTGTCTTATCAATTAAAAATCACTGCTGTCACCCCACGTCTCAACTCTGCCCCGTTCCATGTGAATTCAATATTCGACAGCTTTCAAACTGATTTGAGAGGGTTCGTCTAGGGAGGCAATTTGGGTGTAATTGAGGAATGGGAAACATGCACAGAAACACACTGGCATACTTTAAGACGTATAGACAGATACAAACACACACACACACACACACACACACACACACACACACACACACACACACGCGCGCGCGCGCGCGTGTGCACACGCTCAGACTCACACAAACTTACTTACCGCCTCTTTTCCTTACAGCCGTGTTCTGACCCATATAGTGTGCTATAGTTAAATCATGCTCCCCCACGCTAGACTAGTGAGTTTAATGGTGATATATGTCAGGGTTTGGGGTGGGTCCTGGACGAGCCCCCAAATGTTCTGAGTATGACCGATTCGCTGAGTCCTTGGAGCGTTTCATGGATAGGAAAGTGTTTATTCATCACCACAAACAGACATTATTTTGGAGACCCACCAAACATAACCTTCATCAAGAGTCGGTGATTCAATACAGTTTCACAAGCTACTATGCCATAATTTACTTCCATATTCTGTGTCTGACAAATGCTGCACATGTACAGTGGAAGCACCTTTAGCTGATAAGACACCTCGGAAGGTTCAGTCACCATTGTTGGGACAAACAAGTGGTCCCACAAATGGTCTAAATATAAATTATTCAGTTTATGCTGAATCTGTCACAGCGAGGATTGCACCTGCTTAACGTATTTGGTGTAAGAAAATTAAACATCTTTACTTTAAAATCTGTTGAAATCTGTCTTCGTGGAGTCGCTAAGTGATATTAAAAACCTCACTCTCTACCACCACTTTCTCTGCCTTGCCTTGTCTCAAGCAAAATTGCTATCCCTTCCTCTCAATTCCTCCGCCTCCGCCGCATCTGCTCTCTGGATGAGGCCTTTCATTCTAGGGCTAAAGAGATGTCTTCCTTTTTTAAAGAAAGGAGTTTCCCTTCGTCCACAATTAACTCTGCCCTCCATCGCATCTCCCGTGTTTCACGCACCACAGCACTCACCCTATCCCCCCGCCAGCCCACCAGGGATAAGACTCCCCCTGGTCCTCACCTATCACCCTACCAGCCTACAGCTCCAACACATAATCCTCCGTAACTTCCGCCACCTCCTACGGGATCCCACCACCAGCCAGGTCTTCCCCTCCCATCACTCTAGACTTTCCGCAGGGATCGCTCCCTACACGACTCCCTTGTCTATTCATCCGCCACACCCCTCCCCACCGACCTCCCTCCAGGCACTTATCCTTGCAAACGGAATAAGTGCTACACCTGCCACACACTTCTTTCCTCACCACCACCCTCGGCCCCAGATAGTATTTTCAGGTGAGGCACCACTTCACTTGCGAGTCAATCGGGGTAATATACTGTATCCGGTGTTCCCGATATGGCCATTTATACATTAGGCAGACCCGCCGCAGACTGGGAGACCGTTTCGCCGAACACCTAGACTCAGTCCTCCAGCAGCGGCGGGATCTTCCTGTGGCCACACACTTCAATTCCACAGACCACTCCCTCTACGATATGTCTGTCCGTGGCCTCCTCTACCGTCAAGATGAGACCACACGCAGGTTGATGGAGGAATACCTAATCTCCCGCCTAGGTAGCCTCCTACTTGCCCGCATGATCATTCAACTACGTTGATACCCCTTCCCCCCTTACCCAATCCTTACATAATTATAGTCTGATTCTCTTCCTCCCTCTTTTACTCCCTCACTATAATCTCTCCACAGCCCTACCTTTCTTTCTGTCTTATTTCCCATAATTCTCCACTTTCCCCAGCCCATTTCCCTTCAGCCTATCACTTCCCAGCTCTCTACTTTATCTCTCACCCCTGTTTTTATTCCACCCCCCCCCCGACCACCCCATGTTACTTCACTCCTGATGAAGGGTTTCGGCCCGAAACGTCGTCACTACCTCCTCCCATAGATACTGTCTGTCCTGCTGAGTTCCTCCCGCATTTTGTGTTTTTATTAAAAACCTCAGGCATGTGTTATCTGAATATCTCATTGCGAGAGCTCGTCTGTAGCACAGGAGGACAAACCACTGGACGGAGAAAATGTCTGCAATATTGGATAGGTACTTGAGTGTCGGGAAAATATTGTACGTGTTCATTGTGATCATTGGAGTTCCTGGTGAGTGAGCAGAGTAATTCATGTTCGCTATTTCTGTCAAGGCTCTGGAGCAGGGATTCAATCGCGGACCCAGTACAGGGCATAGAGTGATATATACTGAGTCACAAATCCCGATGTACAAACAAAGTCAGCGTCAAAGTTCAGTTAGAGATCAAAACATCCAGAGAAATCCAAACACCAGAATCGGGAAACAGGCAGAGTCGATATTCAGACGGATAGGGGACAGATATGAATGCTGGAAACGCTCAGGAAGATTCACTGGCTCAATCGGGCTCAAACCGGTGAAAGTACCGGACTGAAATACACTGAGCAATAAACAGAGTAGCAGGTGACAGGTGGAGCACAATGAGACACAGGTGGCAGCAATACAGGTAATAATGAGAAACAGATTAGAGACGGAGTACTCAGTAACACAGGGGCCGGAGTAGAGCAGGAGCGGGGACAGGAGCACACGGCAATGCAAAACCACAGACTGACAGCTGGAGGAAACACACAAAAAGACAGAGTTCAACTGGAGGTACTCACAGTACCCCCGCCCCCGCCACTACGGACACTACGGACGCCTCCTGGCCTCGCGGAGGGTAGAGCTGGGTGCAGTCCCTGATGAGAGAGGCTTCCAGGATGCAACGGGCGGGCACTCAGCACGTCTGCTCAGGTCCGTAGCCCTCTCAGACCCCATGGGACTGGAAGCCACGCCCGCGGCGACGACCGTCCAGCAGTCGACGGACCGTGAAAACCTCTGACCGATCAATGAGCCGTGAGTGGGGGGGGGGGTGTTGGGGGACACAGGGGTGGTTCATGATAAGCTTTATGCGGGACACATGGAAGGTGAGATGAATGCGGCGGAGTGTGGAGGGAAGATGGGGACGGAGCAGGGCTGATGACTTTAGCAACACAAACACCCATGTCAGGATGTTGTTCATCGACTATTGCTCAGCATAATCCTGATTGAGCAGTTGCAGAATTCGGGCTCTGTTCCTACTGACAGGGGAAAACCTAGTTTGAAACGGGGCCCAGAATAGACCCTCTGATTTGTGCCGCTATTAAGCGAGAGAGAGGAAGGCGTCCAGCGCAATCAGAGAGAGAGAGAGACAGAATCTGCTGGAAAGATTGATGTGATAGTTTCTCTGCCAGCTTGTTTACCTTTGCCCCGAGGTCACTTGCCTGCTCGTTAAAGTTCCTGCAGAAAGTGGAGGGCAGAGCAGGTTGATGGACAGCTGGTGTCCAACATGGAGAGATAAAAGCCAGGTCCGCTGTCACACAGTCAGACAAACCGTGAGACACCCGTGACACTGAACGAGGTTTGTTCCACCTACTCGAAGGTGTTTTTTTTTTAAACGAACGATTCGCGGAAATCGATCGGTGGTTCACTGTGTGGAAAAGGTGCGACCGTCGGGGAATTATTTCTGTGTTCACCCTCGTCTGGGTGATAATTCCCCCACTGAAGAACGGTCGCACGTATCATGGTCGGTGAACACAACAGGACTTCGGAAGACAACGGGGAGATCGACAGCAACAGCTCACCTCTCACCTCTCTCTCTCCAACGGCACTCAACTAACTACCCCGACCTGAACTGAACTCTATTCATCACATCGGAAGACTGGACTCATTTACCCCTAGGTTTGAAAGAGCCTAGTTTCATTCCTATTTCCACACATATATATATATCGTTGCTAACCTGTTTGATCTATTTGCATTTGTAGTACGGTATTGCTTAGTTAACAATAAAAACTATTAGTTTATAGCAATACCAGACTGCGGAGTGTTTTCCATTTCTGCTGGTTCTTTAATCCGGTCACTGGGTACGTGACACTACGTCGGCAATTGGATCCTTGACTTTATATCCGGAAGACCACAACTTGTGCGGATTGGTTATAACATCTCCTCCTCGCTGACAATCAACGCTGGCTCAACTCAAGGGTCTGTGCTTAGCCCACTGCTCTACTCTCTATAAGCCCATGACTGTGTGGTTTGGAACAGCTCAAATAACATCTATAAATTAGCTGATGATACAACCATTGTTGTTGGAATCTCAGGCGACGGCAAGAGGGCGTACAGGAATGAGATGTGTTAACTAGAGTAGCGGTGTCACAGTAACAACCTTGCAGTCAACGTCAGTACGATGAAAAACTGATTGCAATCTTCGGAACGGTAATATGAAGGAACACATACCAATCCCCATGGAGGGATTAGAGGTGGGTGTCAAGATCTCTGAGGATCTAACCTGGTCCAACATATCGATGCAGTTATAAAGAAGGCAATACAGCAGCTATACTTCATCAGGTGTTTAAAAGAGATTTTGTACATCAATAAATAACTTCTATAAATGTACCGTGCAGAGCATGCGAGAGGCTGCATCACTGTCTGGCATGAGGGGTGGGGGAGTCTTATTAAGGATGACCTTTGGGTGTACTTGGAGACGGATGATAAAATAAGTCAAAGTGAGCATGGATTCTGTCAAAAGAATCTTCCCTGATGAACCTGTTCGAATTCTTTGAGGGAATAACAAGCTGTGTGGATAAAGGAGAGGCAAAGGTTGTCACTGACTTGGATTTGCAGTACTCATTTGATAAGGTGCCGCACATCAGACTACGTAACAAGATGACATCCAATGGCGTTGCGGGAAAGTTACTGACGTGGACAGCGGAATGTCTGACAGGCAGGAGGCAGCGTCTGCGAATTAAAGGGGCATTTACTGGTTGGTTTCCAGAGACTTGCAGAATCCGCTCTCACCCAAATATGTTGAGGGAAAGGCAATTAAAAATATTGGGCTTTTTCCCACTGTGTTGTAAATTTATTCAGATCGTTCTTGATTCAAAAATAATTTTGAAACTGAAAAATAAATTAGACAACCAAATTAACCAAATTACCGTGAAAATATACAATTTCAACTGATTTAGCAAATTACATTGTATAATACCCACAATGAAACAAAAATATTTTTGTTTATTTTCTAGCTAAATGGACGACATTGACTGGGAAGTGGGTTAGGAAGGCTGCCTAAACGTTTTTGACTTCGGAATGAGCGCGCAAAATACAGATACATCACTGACAATAAATGCTGTCACCCGGAGCCAGGGATTTTTTTTCGGTGACGTCATGTGCAGTAATAAACCCTTTTCACAAACTACCTTAACGTATAATATATACAAACACATATACTTTAAAGTTACTAGGCAAAAAAAGGGCCGAGCAAGACACGCTGATCTTCGGAGAATGAAGGATGGCGATAATGGATGCGAGAACCCTTGATTGAATATGTTGACCCGGTGCAGTCTGAATCGCGACTGACAGTGAGGCTGTGCGGGAGAATCTTAAACAATGAATGGACCAGTTGTGCCGAATTCAAACGGTGTGTTGGAAAGATATTATAAATAGGAGGGAAACTATTGACTCCACTGAAGGTTGCTGCTTCGGTATTTCATCGGTTCAATTACCAGGGACCCCATAAACCCCCGGGGCTCCCCTTCTCACAGTTTTCAGTCGGTGGCCCCATTCAAAAGTGCCAGGGCCCCGAAGGGAGCAAAATGGACCCCGTTGAGAATCGCTGATGTACAGCATTTATAGGTGCCTTTGAGCTAGATATTCGCGATCAGCTGACTGCAGGGAACTCTCATTGGATAATTCTCAAATTGAATTTTACGCAAAGAGGGGGAATTTAAAACATGGCGGTCTTGGGAATGACCAGGCCACACAGTAACGTTACCACTGTGGTCAGGGATAAGGCTCCAGAGGCAACATTATCATCATGGTCAACGGTGCGCGTGGAATAGTAATGGGATAGGGGAATCAAGGGATATGGAGACAAGGCAGGGGCTGGGTATTGATAGTGAATGATCAGCCATGATCTCAGAATGGCGGTGCAGACTCGAGGGGCCGAATGGTCTACTTCTGCACCTATTGTCTATTGTCTATTGACTTCGGCAGCTTGGCCTGCAGTGATATCATCATCTCAGTTCAGTGAGCTGAGATCCAGAGAAGCAATGACAACATCAGAGAGATCAGTGACGTGCTCTGAAAGTACAGACCATTTTGCATACTGAATACAAGAGCCCGTAACCTTTCTGCCGTTGCAGCTTAGCACTCAATGTGTCTTTTCATGTCCACTGTCTTGCAGCTCCAATCCAGGCAGTGGTTCTCCAGGAGGTCAGAGACAAGAGTCTGACTGTGACTAGTGGAGATTTTGGGCAGACTCATCAAGTCTGTGTTTCACATCCTTCCCCACCTGCAGAGAAAGCTTTGTTGGAATGTTTACCCCTATCAGAGCAACAGATAAAATTATTATAAAACCTTCAATAATAATGTGTCCTATTTTCATTTTATACCACCGTGTGGTGTATCCCATATTTCTGCATCAGCTGAACTACAACGGGTTAACAACATCTATTTCTGACTATAATTAATCTGATTTGTGATGCGCAATAATTCTCTTTGTTGTGCACAGCCTGTTTGGAACAGCATCAACACGAACGTTTATTTGCAGCACTATTCAGAATATTGTTCAGTGTTTAACTACGTTATACGTATGTTTACCTCCAGGCGGGATAATTTAACAATTATATTTATTTATTCTGTTCTTGGCAGTATGCTAGATCAGAAAAAGAAGCAGCTGTGTAAAGCTGTAAGTGATGGAGACTCGATATTTTATGTTCCCCAGCGTGCTGCATTATCTGCATCATTGAACACAAGCTGCACCTCTTTTCATATTTTAGGTTCTTTTTCCACTCCTCCACGAACAATGTCCGGAATTATGTTTGTGTAGGTAGACCTAATAGAATAGACTTAAGGCGCTCCATCCCACCACCAGCCTGCAGGTTACACCTGAGCATGCTGTAGCCCCTGCTTACTGATGTACACTGGATACGGCGGAAGACCTTGTAACAGAGTCACAGACTGACTGTGTTGCCTGCCTCTACCCGGGTTCGGGTCGCCTTATCTGCCCTGTAGAGGAACTTGCAGTGGGAGGTGCATTTGGGCACTGACAACATAGGTAGAACGAGGAAAGAGGATCTTTGCATTACCACCAGAGCGAAATTCAATAGTGTCCGGGAGATTAGCGAGTAAATACGAGTTCATGAAGGAGATTATATATTACAGGGAGACTCTGACCTTTTGGGGAAGAGTGCCACAAAGTGGCAAATGGATTACAATAAAGATATGTACTTTCTGATGAGATTGATGAGGCTGATGTACTGTGCACATCTCTACTCACATCATTTTACGGGGACACAGTCGGGTACACCAAGCCTCCGTGTGTCCCTCAGCATGTACTGCCGCAGCCTGAAAAGTGGCAGTAGGGGACAGGCGGAAAGTGGCTAGTTTGATGTTTCACGGGATATTAACACAGAGCACTTTAACAGCGGTATAGTAAATTATGAAGGGTATAGATAGGGTGAATGAATGCGTTGTATTGTGAGAAACGTTTTTGACCTTACAGCTATTGCAGGGAGATGGTTGCAGACTGACCGGGAGATGGACCTCAGTGTTCGAACATATTCATTGTTCCAGCACTGTCCGAAGCCAGGATGCAAATGGAGTAGAGTTGGACATCCTAACTCCAGAAATTCAATCACTCAAAAACCATGAACTACAGAAGCTCAAAAGTCTTCATCTCTGAGAAAGGATGTATCCCGCACGAAGATTGGCTGCACCTGGGGACAGTGTGAAAGACTGGCACAGCACAAAGAACTCGGGTCAGTGGTCTGTGCCCCAGTGCACATGATTTGCGAAACTGACCACCGTCTGACCGGGAGATATAGAGTAACGGATTCCAATTCAATCCCCCCCCCCACCTGCAATCTGGTGCCCTGTAGGGGTCCAGGTGTTGTCTTGTCCAAGCTACACACAAACAGCACACAGGTGCATTGAATGGTTAATGGTCATTTATATCAGTGTGATTGGTGCAGAGAGACGGAGAAGTGTTGTTACAATGTCAGACAAGTGCACCCTGATGGATTTTGGGAAGGTAATGCAGAACAGGACTTCGGCAGTGTCATGCAGAGTGTTAATGAACAGAGAGATCTTGGGGTACAGGTACATGGTTCCCTAAAAGTCACAACACAAATTGTCATGGTTGTGAAATAGGTGAACAACATGCCTCCCTTTAGCAACAGAGGAGTTGCAAAATCACATTACAGTTGTACAAAATATTCATTAAATCACAGCTGCAGTAACCTGTGTAATTCTGGTCAGCAAAATAAGGAAGAAGTGATTAAGCTGGAAAGGTGAAGACAAAATTCACAGAAATGATGCCTAGACTGGGGTCTTGTGTTACAGATAATGATCAGACACTCTGGGGCTGCTTTCGCTGGAGTGAAAGAGGCTGAGGGGGGACCTGACCAAAGTTTATAAAACTATGCAGTTATAGATAAGGGAAACAGTCAGAGTAATTTTCCCAGGGTGGAAATGTCAAATTCATGAAGGCTGCCTTTACAGTGACAGGGTGATCATTTAAAGATGGTGAACACGGCAAGTATTAGATCGGTTTTATTTACAGAGTGGTGGGAGCTGGCGTGGGCTGAGATGGGGAGTGATGGAAGCAGATATGATAGTGACATTGAAGAGAGAGAAGAGATTCCGTTTAATGTGGCATGTGTTCAGCACAGACATGGTGGGAAGAAGGACCTGTTCCTATACCGCACTGTTCAGTAACAGCAAACTATTTAACAGGGGGCACCGACAGGGGTATCTGTGGCAGCTAGTCGGATCCTCAAGAGTGTTGGAGAGCAGACAGACCAAGGATTACAAGTACATAGTGCTCTGGAAGTGTAGGTAGGGTGGTGAAGAAGGCATTCATCAGTTAGATGTTGGAGTACAGGAGATGGGACTTCATGTTGTGACAGTACAGATCATTGGTGTGACCACAATGTATTGTGGGCAGTTCTGGTGACGCATTTATAGGATGGAAGTTACTAAGCTGGGAAAGGGCAGAACGTTTTGAAAGGGGAAAGATCAAAAGGGACAATTTGGCAACCTCTTCCAGAGAGTTGTGGGTATATATACGAGCTGCAAGAAAACGCTGCAGAGGAGACACAATCAAAATGTTTATCAGACATTCGGGCAGGTGAATGGATAGAGAGGGATCTGGACCAGACACAGTTTAAATGGAATTCTAGGATACACACCGTGGTCGATATGGCCGCGTTTTTGCCCTGTAAGTTTCTGTAACTGAGTGCAAGATGGACAGCACTAGACGTTCCTCACTCCAGGAGTAGATAGTTCACATGAGACGAGGGGGTATGTAAAAGATGAGAAGAGGAATGTGCAAAAAAGCGTTTCTCCCCACGTCAGTTAAATCATTCTTGCCTCACCACAAATCTGCCCTATCTAGTATTAGATGGTATTTGTTGTGGATGACTGCAGCCAGTCACTTTATCAGCCATGTCCCTCAGAGTTTATACAGTTCTATACGCTCAACACTCAGCTTTCTACATTCCGGGAGCACAGACCGAGGCTTCCCCGCCTCTCCTTGTAACTCAGTCCCAGTCGCTCCTTGTGAATCTTTCCTGAACCCTCTCCAGCTGAATCACATCCTTTCTGTTGCTGGGCAACAATCCAACTACAGTCTCAACAAAATATTGTATAGTAGTGAGGGTACATCCTAAATCTTGTATTCACTGCCCTGACGGATGAAGGATTCATGAGAAAGGATCTCCTCACCACCTTGTGTACACTGTCACCACTTTCAAAGACCCACAGACTCATGGATCATTTACCTAAATAAATAAATGAAGAAGTTTTGGTGTTATTAATTTAATTGCATACTCTTTATCTAGATTTAGGATATTGCTGAAGATCTGATCATATTTAGATCATATTTATGCAGAAATAGAGAAAATCCTACAGGATTCACGAATTTCCCTCACGTCTGTAGCTGTGTTTTGAGCCATTTGTCACTCTGGCCCTTTTCCCTAACTGATCAGGATCTCCCTGCAATCTATGCGAACATTCTTCACTATCAACATCATGTCCGAACTTACTGATGAAGCCTTCTGCATTTGTATGCAAATACATTGTTAAAATAGTGAACAACAAGACTCACAGCTCAGCCCGCTGGAGCAGATCACTAATTCCCAAACTGCATTCTGAGAAACAGTTTTACTTACCTCTTCAAAAACCTCTGCAGATCCATCAAACACAACTTCCTGCAAACAATCCACGCTGACTCCTGCCAATCAGACACAGTCCATCCAAATACAGGTGATTCCTGTCCCCCAGAATCCTCTCCAGTAGCGTCCGAACTACTGAAGTCAGGCTGACTGACCTGCAGTTCACAGGCTTGTCCTTGACAGCTCTTTAAACAGTAAAACAACATTAACCACTCTTCAGTCATTGCAGCAATCTTCAGTGGACCTCAACAATTTTCTCTCCACTTCCACAAAGCAGTGGGTCAGGCCCTGATGATTCCCTTAATGCAGGCCCTTAATGCAGTTTAGTCTACTGATGACTGCTCGCTTCTAATATGAATATCCTCCAAAGCAACTTCACGAGTTTGCATTATCCATTGAGCAACCATGATATTGGACCCGTCAGTACAAAGTAGAAATCATTGATTGATTCATGATCCCACCCATTCCCTGTGCCTCACGAAAAGGAGACCCTACTGTTCTCTATGGTGCCACTCTCTCCCAAGCCACACTGTTACTCCTAACGTAGCTACAGAAACTCTTGGCATTTTCCTGACCTGGTATTAGACTTGCTTCCCTCTTAAGAGTATTCTTAAGAAAATGTTATTCTTGTCAGGTGATGGGGTCCAAGCCTTCAAGAGTTGAGTGCACAAACACCGATCATCTCTGGGAGGGAAGTCACATGCTTCTACATAAGCCTTCATGAAAGCGACCAGGATGGCAATGCTTGGTTGTTTGTAGGTAGGGTTTAAAACCTGACTTTCAGGAGCACTTGTGAGTTATGTTCCGACTGGACTCAGTCCTCAAACTGCTGGAGAACAGTGCAGAAAGAAAAGGTGCCGTTTTCTCCCGGTCGGGATTTGTTTTTCTTTCCAAGAGCTCCTGCAACGTCTTGTCACCCTGCAGCCTTATCCTTCAATCTCTGTGAATTATTGACAGAATGTGCATAAACATCTCTATCCAGCAGACCTATAATGAGCATCATGACTCCAGTATTTCTATTATTCTTTAATGTTTTTAATTGTACACAAGATTTTTTTTTCTATTTTATCGCTGAGCAGCAGTGAACCATCTGAATGGTCTAGCAGTGTTCTCTTTGAGAACTAGTAATGGAAGTCGCTCAAAAACCTCCCTCAACGTACTGTGAAGTGTATCCTAACAGGCCGATTCACTCTTTGGTGGGGATGGGGGCAGTTACTGCGCAGGACCAAAATCAGCTTCCAGAAGTTGTAAAATTAGTCAGCTCCGTCTTGGACCCGAGCCTCGGTAGCATCCAAGACATCGTCAGGTAGTGATGCATCAGAAAATCGACGTCAGCAATGCAGGACTTCCATCACCCAGGACCTGCCCTCTTCTCGTTGTTAAAGGCAAGAAAGAAATACAGAAGTCTGAAGGCGCATAATCAGCGATTCGGGAACAGCTTCTTCCTCTCTGCCATCCGATTCCTAAATGGACATTGTATCAATGACCACCTCACTTTTATAATATATATAATTTTTGTATTTGCAGCATATTTCGACATTTAAGTATGCATATATGCTTACTGTTATTGTTTTACTTGTTTTGTTTTTTTTTCTATATGTTTTCATGTATTGTATGAAACTGCTGCTGGTAAATTAACAAATCCGAATCAGGTTTATTACCACTGGCATGTGTCGTGGAATTTGTTAGCTTAGCAGCAGCAGTTCACTACGATACATAGTATGGAAGGAAAAAACAAAATAAAATAATAACAATTATAGTGTCCAAGGTTTCAATCCCCTTTTAGGAATCGGATTGCAGAGGGTAAGAAGCCGTTCCCGAATCGATCAGTGTGTGCCTTCAGTCTTCTGTACCTCGTACCTGATGGTAACAGTTTCCAAATTTCACAACACATACAGGTGTTTAAAAAAAAACCGATTCTGATTCTGATACAAGTGATTCTTGATCAGCTTGTTGAGTTGGCTGAGGAATGGCAAAAGGTTTTCACTCCAGATGAGTGAGGTGTGGCAATTTGTGAAGTCATGTCAGAGCTGGACTTTGTGATCTCAGCACTGTCTGTCATAGAAATTTTACTCCCCTCCATTGACTCCAGCTGCATTTCTAGCTGCCCCAGGAAAGCAGTTAACATAAACAAAAACCCTTTCCACCCCATTATTCTGTCTTCTCACACCCTCCATTGGGCAGCTGACATAAAGGAGTGTGAACACACAGCACCAGGATCAAGGACAACATGGTTCCTAATGTTTCTTATTTGTACGCAGGATATTCACCCCTTAAATATGGCAAACCAGATAGTCACTGGCGCAGTCAATTTGTTTTAGAATTCATATAATTATTTAAATAGAAATCACCGTGTGCAGTCTGGAAGCTTCAATTAACTGTCGTAAAAATGCCAATTGCTGTTGCGTCAGTGTCTCATGTTCTCTTCCATTTTTATATCCCATGAGCACCTCATTTGTTCCGGCCTGCTTATACCTGCAGTGAACCTCCTTTTATATCTTCACCAGGGCCTCAACATCCAAAAGGACCGAAGATGTCTACATCTTTCAAATTTACCTTTTATTCAGTCAGACATATATAAGAATTTTACTCCCAACGTTACACTTTTTGAAGCTTCCCACTTCCCAAGTTCACATTTGCCAGAAAACAGCCTGTCCTAATCCACACTTGACAGATTACTTCTGATTCCATTAAAACTGACCTTTCTCCAAGTTAGAATCTCACCCCGCACACCAGACCTAACTTTATGCGTATTTACCGTGAAACAAATGACCTTGTGGTCACGAGATGTAATGTGTTCTCTACACAAACTTTTGCCACTGCTCTCTCTCATTCTCTAATCGCAGATCAGGTATCGCACTCTCTCCATTTGCAGTTATTTCCATGTTCATAACAAAATTGAATCGAACTCAGTTCCTCAATGGCCTGCCAAATGTAAGTCAAAGAACTATTCGGAATGCTACCGAATAATTGGTCTCTGGATATGTCCATCTATTCCCATTCACGCACAGTGACCTCACAGTCTGACGATTCTGGCCACAAACCCATCAAATGACTCATCCATGTCACTAAGAGAGAGGTTAAAAAGAAATGGTCCCAGCCCAGTCACTTCTGGAAAACAACGAGTTATTGGAAGTCAACCAGAAAGGTTTTACTTTGTTCCCAGTCTCTGTGATAGACAGCAGCTGACAGATGTGTGTAAGGGAACATTTTGGGATCTGCACAGAAGGGAAGATTTGCACCTGAACTGCAAGGGAACTAATGTCCCACTATAACACCAACCATATGTTTCTTGCGATCTACGATCTCTCTGCAAATTTGTTCTTCTAAATCCGTCGGGGTGTTGAGTTCTCTGTAATACAGCCCCATGAACGAGATCATAGCTTTTTTTGTATTCATCGGTTCCAAGGAAAACGCATCATGGGACGATTTTTCCAGTCTGGCCTGACTGAGCACAGCTGTACAATTTTTCCCTGAATAGCAGCACCACCCCTCTTGCTTTAATCCGCCGCGATCTGTCGCGTCTAAAGCAATGGAAACTCGAAATATGGACCGGCCAGTTGTGTCCCTCCGCACCCAAGTCTCTCTACTGGCTACAATATCATACTTCCAGGTGTTCATGTACAGTACAGTTCATCGCAAAAAGCAACATTCCCAAAAGCGCCACCTGTGAGTTTCCACTGACAGCCAGACAGAATGGGACCCCATATTTCCACTCTCAGTTTTCTGCCGATCAGCCAATGCTCCACCTGCGCTATTAACTTCCCTGCATTTCCATGGAATCCTATCTTGCTAGGAATTTCCAATTACACCATATCTGCCTCATCTCGTTTGACTGTGAGCTTGTACTTACCGCAAAAATTGTAGTAGTTCTTTATTAGGCTGGATTTCCCTTTCAGGAACCCACGCTACCTTTGGCCTATCTAGTCATGTGCCTCCAGGTACTCCATGATCTTATCCCTAACGACCGTTCCCAACAAGTTTCTAAACACTGATGTCAGGCTAACAGGTCTATAGTTTCATATATCCCACCTTCCACCCTTCTTATACAGCAGAGTAACATTTGCAATTTTCCAGTCATCTGGTACTTCGCCAGAACCTACCGATTCTGGAAAGATCATTATTATCGCCTCCGCAATCTCTCAGCTACTTGGTTCAGATCCCTAGGCGGACAAGTTGCCGGACATGAGGCTGCCTAACAAACAGAGAAGATTCTAGCATTGTCTGACTAGCAGAATGCAAAGTGTTTGAAGTAAGGGAGGCTTTTCTTGTTTGACTGCCGTGATTGGTGTTGTTCCACAGACGTCTGTGTTGGGACCGATCACTGCTACATTCTATGCCAGTGAATTGGATGATGGCTATGTCGCAGGGTTAGCGGACGATATGAAGATAGGAGAAGGGGCAGGTAGATTTGTCGCAGGGTTTGCGGACGATATGAAGGTCGGTGAAGGGGCAGGTAGCTTTGTCTCAGGGTTTGCAGACGGTATGAAGGTCGGTTAAGGGGCAGGTAGCTTTGAGGAAGAAGAGAGGTTGGAAAAGGACTCAGCCACCTGAGGAAAAAAGAGGAAAGGATTGGCAGATGGAGTTCAGTACCGGGACGTGTATGGTGATGCACTTTAAAAGACAGCCCAATGATCCAAAAGTCTGAAACTCCTCCGCCTGCTCCAGCTCCATCGTCACACTTTAAACTGTATAATCTTCATACTTCTGATTTCAATGGTACTGTGGCATGGGTAGCAATGCTAAGGACACAGTCCTGTAATACCTGTCATTTAACTTTGCACACATCTCCCTGAACTCACTTTAAGGAATATTGACTCTCTTCCTACCCATGACATTGGTCTCTAGATGGACCACAGCATCTCGCTGTTCAGCCTTCACAAGACCATCAGAATCTGGAGCAGAATCGGAAAATCTGACGAAAGAAATCTGCGTTTCCATCGTGGCTGTTCCATTTTCCCTTTCAACCCCCATCTCCTGCCCTCTCACCGTCGCACTTCCTGCCCTGTCTAAACAAGAATTTATCAACCTCTGCCTTAAATATACGGAATGACGTCTCTGGCAAAGAATAGCACAGATTGACAACTGTGGCTGACAAGAGAAGTCGAAGCCAGCATCAGAGAGGGAATAAAATACAACAAAAATAATTCCAGCAGTAGCTGACTAACAGACGATGAAGAATGGGAAGAGAGGGGCCTTTTCCGGCTGGCTGCCAGTGAGAAGTGTTGTTCGACAGACGACTGTGTTGTGATAAATCTTTCACGTTATATGTCAATGATTTGGATGATCTAATTGACGGCATTCTTGCAACGTTTGCAGACATTACGGAGATGGGTGGAGCGACAGATAGTTTTAAGGACGGAGCGAGGCTGCAGAAAGACTGACAGATGAGGAAAATGGACAAAGTTGTGGCAGGTGGAACGCAATGCCAGGAAGTGTATGGTCATTCACACTTGTAGAGGAAATGAAAGGGTTGAGTACTTTCTAAGTGGAGAGAAAATGCAAAACACGGACAAGCACAGAGAACTGGGACTCGTTGTGCAGCATTCCCTCAAGGTTATTTCACGGTTCAAGTGTGTGATGATGAAAGAAAATGCGACATTAGCATTTATTTTAAGGTAGCTACAATGCAGGAACAAGGATGTAATGTAGCGGCTTTATAAAGTGCTGGTGTGGCCTCAAACGGAATATTCTGAACAGTTTTAAACCGCTTATCTTCAGAAGAATGTGCTGAAACTGGAGAGCGTTCAACGAGGTTCACGAACATGATTCCAGGTTCGATGGCTTCCGGTCTGCAATCACTGGGATTCAGAAGAATGAGGGGTGACCCGATTGAAACCTATCGAATGGTGAAAGGCTCTGACGATGCCCCGGGAAAGTAGAGACGGATGAGCCTGACACCAGCGGTTAACTTATTGTCAGACATTCTGAGGGACAGGATATATAAATATTCCAAAGGTATCAAATGTTTCAAATGTGTAGTTAATGTAAGAGAAATGGAAACAGAAACTGAAAACCCTCTTTCCGCAACCATCCACGAAAACAGAGGAGATTCCCAATGAATGAATTACAGTTAAATGCTAGCACCCCAAATTCTCTCCAGCTGACCCCACCCACGCAGTAACAGCGGTAAAGCAACCATCTCCCTCCCCACACCCACCAGTTAAAGAAAGCATCGGTGCCCTCCACCGAGCACTGAAACGTGCAGCAAAGCGTCAATAGGGACACAGACTTGCAGAACCCCAAAGAGTACACGTTCACCCGGTAATTCAACATCCCACAGCCTCTCCCCCCATCTCTTTCTCTCTCTGTCTCCCTCTCCCCTCTCTCTCCCTCTTCTTCGCTCTCTCTCTCCTCCCCTCTCTCTCTGCCCCCTCTCTCCCCCCTCACCCCCCTCTCTCTTTTTCTCCCTCTCTAATACAGGAAAAATGGGTGTGCCCCTTTCACAGCGAGAAGGGGACACAACAAACAGCTCGCTGATTTAAGATGTTAAATGTCTGTTGTGTTGTTTGTTCCGAGCTCTGTGCCCGAGGAACTCGGGTCTCCGGGCACTCGGCCAGCAGCCAGCTCGCTGCTTTCGATCTTCCGTCTCCCACGACACACCGATTTCCTGCAACGGCACCGACCTCGACTCCACCCGCCTCCAGAGCCACGAAATCCCGGGATACTGAAGGCGCGCTGGTGTTTTAGCCCTCGTCCTTGGTATATCGAATAACGGCCAGTCGTCAGACTCCGAGAACGGGTCCCATTCTCGCAAAGTACCAAAGTCAGTTTGTAATTCCAGGTCGGGGTCTTCAAAAGCAACATGAGAGGGAAAATAGAGATATTAAAATAGAACAAGAGCTCTTTCCGAAGTCCCAAACAAGGAGTCGCCGTTAGGCGCCATCGTCCTCCTCAGCTCCACGTAACTGCGGATTTGAATGGGAATATGGTAAACTGGATTTGCAGCTGACACCTGGATACAAAGCATGAGTGGCAGTGAGGCAGATTATCGGAACCTGGTGATGAGTTTAGCAGCTGGATAAATGGGCTGACGGTTTTGCAGCTGGAATGTAATGAAGACAGATGAGAGGTGTTGCAATTTGCCGGGAACAACAGGGTCGGACTCAGGCAGTGACTGGTCGGGGATTGTGGTCTGCGAAGGGCAGAGGGATCCGGGAATACAGGTCCATAGTTCTGGGCAGGGTCATGAAGAGACCCTTTGCCATATTGGCGTTCATGAATTAAACTACTCAGTACACGAATTGGAATGTTATGTTGAATTTATGAAGGACGTAAGTGAGCACAATCCTGGAGGATTGTGTGTAGTTCGTATCATAGAAAACCTATAACACAATGCAGGTCCTTCGTCCAACATAGCTGTGCTGAATCTGTCCCTGCCATAGACCTATCTAGGCTTTCCCATAACCCTCCATTTTTCTAAGCTCTGTGTGTCTATCCAGGGTTCCGATCTACACATAAGAAGTATCAAGAAACTTGAACGATCAGAGCGAACATTTATAATGATGTTTCCAGAAGGTGAGGACCTGAGTTGGAGAGAAAGATTCAAAGGGTTTTTTTCGCACCTAAGCTGAGACTTTTCCCCCTCAGGTTGGGTGAGGCCTGAAAAAGAAGTCATCAGTTCGGGGTAAAAGGAAAAGGGTTTAAGAGTAAAAAGTAAAGGAACTTCTTTACTGAGTGGACAGTGTGAGTGTGGAATGAGACACCAGTGGAAGTGGAGAAATGAGGTTCCATTGAGACACTTGGACAGGTACATGGACGGGAGGGATGGTCCTGGTGCCGGCCGAAAGGGCCGTCGGGAAACAGACTGTCACACTCTGGAGGAGACGATGGGTATGTTGATGTGTGAGGAGTTTGATAACTCTACATCCAATCCCTAAGAATCCTCTCGAAGCTTGTCTACCCCTAACGTGACTCTACGTTTTCCAGGATTATCCACCGCCTTCTTAAATAACAGAATAAGATCGATCAGCGCTTTTCTGAGATCTTACTCGTGTTCCAGAGAGCACAAATATATTGGTCAAGTCACTAGTAATGTCATTTCCTGCCTCACTGAATAATCCGCAGTATATCCTCCCAGGCTATGAGTAAATAAACCACCTTACAGCCCGATAAGAGACCAAACACTACCTCCTTTGTGGTCCTGCACTTAGACAAATTTAAAAGGCATTGTGAGTAAGTACAGAATAGGAAAGGTTTAGTCAAAGACTCCAGCAGTAGGGAGCGCCTGTGCCCATGCGACTATTCAAGCTAACTCATGCTCAGAGGAAATGGCTCATACGCAGGCAGATGGGACAATTCTGTTGGGCACCAGTGCAGCCTGGAAGGGCCACTCTCAATGCTGAAACTGGAGGGTTTCATCCAAAACAAGTGCTGATAGTTTTATAAGGAAGGAGGGAGGGTGTAGAGTTGTGAATCTGAATGAACCGTATGTGGGATTTGCTGTAGAAATATTTGATTCAGCAGGTAGTTGTATAAGACTGATTATGGTTTACAACGCTTGTGGAAAACTTTTGAGTTGTGAGAAAGTATATTTTGTTCTCGCTCACGAAGAGTTGTCTGCTGCTGAGATTATAACGCAGTTCACTGAGGGTTTGTTTGTGGAATGATGGTAATGGTTTGATTAAAGAACAGTTTTTCAACTTGTGTGTCTGAACGGGTACGAGATTTAATATTCACAGTAGTTCTGGAACTGCTGCAGAATATTGACGAAGATGTGTATTTTTACATTGATAGGTTATGTCACGTTATTCAGCAAACTGCAATGGAAGTGATTCCCATTACAAACAGAATTAATAGGAGAAAGGCTGTATCACTGTAGACTGTGGAGTGTGCAGAGGCGATTCGGGAGTGGGACAAGGCGTTTAGGAAAGTGAAGAAGTATCAGTGCCCCTGTAACCTTATTAAGTATAAAAGGGCAGAAGCCACAAGGGTGAGGAAAGTGGTGAAGATTGCGAAAAAGATTTTCTGTGGACATACTGTGACAATATTGCAGGGGATTGGTAGGTCAGACGTCACCAGGACAAGATGATACATGTCATTGTTTGGTCAGATAAATGGGGATGTCGGCATATTTCGGGGTTTGTCAATGAATCTAGTATTGCGGACGGGTATGGCGGAGCATCCAGCTTTGCGGATGTGCACAGCTTTAGGGGTAAGTCAGCGAATGTGTGAGTACACACGGATTTCGTGGTGTCCGATGCTTTGGGGTGGTCACTGATTTGAAGGTTCAATGAGGGTTTTCTGGAGAGCACAGATTTCTGGGTGCAGACTGATTTGCACACAGCTGGGCCTGTTGGCGGATTTGGGGGGTGAACACTAACCTGGATGAGCCGGGGCATCAGGAGGTGTGTCGGATTTCAAGGGTTTTCCGTTTATCCATACTTTAATAATCCATAATTTGTTCTTCCTAGTGGTTTAAATGGTGGCAACCTTTTGTGAACTGCTTGAAATGATTCTTGCTCTGGCACAATCTAATGTGCATGTGGGGGTGCCTCGTGATTTGGAGCTGCGACAAGACTTGAAGTTATTTCATTTGTACGTTCAGACCTAATAAATGTAATTTGATTTATGCCCTCTGTTCTTGTCTTTATTCATTGTCCAGGCTCCATTTTGAGAAGTGTTGGAACTGTGCAGTTTGGGGAGACAGATGAGAAGGGACTAAACCAAGGGCATAAAGTGAATTGGAGATGGTCACGTGCATAGTCCGGCAGGGTCAGGCAGAGACAGTCGGTCTACCCACACACAGACAGACAGAGGTTTTTTTTTTTGACGCCAGATGGATTCGAACTCGGGAATCTTCACTCCGAAGTCCGGCGTTGATCCCACGACATCAGCCGGCGTAGTGTTCGCGATTCAATGCAATTTCACAAGCTACAATGGCATAATTCACTTAAATATTTTGTGTCTGATAAATGGTTACCTTGAAGTGCATATTTACACTGGAAGCACATTTAATTGATAAGATAACTCGGACGGTTCAGTCACCCGCGTTGGTACAAATTAGCTCCCAATGGTCTTCATATTATTTGAATAGTTTAATCACCATCCGTCACCGCGGGAATTTCACCTGTCTGATGTAATCGATTTGTAAATAATTTAATATCTTTATTTTTAAATCTGTTGAAGTCTGTCCCCGTGGAGTCACTGAATTGTATTAAAAACCCGAGGCATCTGCTGCCTCAGCATTTCATTCCGAGAGATCGCGTGTAACACACGGGGGCCGGATCACTGGACAGAGAAAATGTCTGCATTCTTCGATATTTACATAAGAGTGGATAAAATATTGTACGTGTTCATTGCCGTTGTTGGAGTTCCCGGTGAGTGAGCAGAGGGATTCATGTTTGGAATTTCTGATTGTTACCGGTGTGAACTTATTCCTGATCATTTTACCATCTTCCAACTTGATGATCATTGTACAAATATCCGTCAGAAATATCGATCCTAACAATTCCAGTTTCCGATTTTTCATATTCAATGACAAAGGGAACTAAACCTCTGCCTCTCCTCTAGCCCACGGGATCGACTCAAACACTGTTCTTGCCTTTAATGATATCTTGTCCAGATTTGTCGCAGTGCTGAGGACAGGTAGCTCTCCGAGAAGGTGTGACTGGGGGGGGGGGACGGGTTCATTGTCAGGTTCACTGTTTCTGAGTTATTGATCAAAGAGAGCCTCTGGTGCTGTGCTTCGCGTCTCCCTGTGGAGTCTGTCACAATCGTAACCCGCTGCCTTTTGCTCAATAATTTGGTCTTCAACCCATCCGGTGTCAAGGGATCTGCTCGCGTGTGTTAACGAATTGAACTGCGGTGTGGAATTAATCCGTTAACTGAGCCACTCAGTCTCCGTTTGCTAATACTGCTTCCAGTGTTTTCAAGCTGCTTCTCTCCTCTGTATCTCATCTTGGGAACATCAGATGCTGATTTTCCAGAGTCCTGGTCAGTCACGGTTAAGTCAGTGAAACCGGCCCCATCAGAGACTGGAATCGGGATCAGCAGCGATCGCTGTTGTTCATTCAGCTCGTTTATATCGCCGACGATTCCCCACACATTGCTTTATCTCCACACTGAAGAAAACAGTGCTGGATTAGCAGCCGTTCACAGACATCTTTAGCAGCAACTCGATCCGGTGTTAATTCTTGGAGAATGTGTCAAGTGTCTGTTTGTCCCCCTTTCTCTCTCCAGTGAATGTAGTGGCGATTGTGATCCTATCCCGGGGAAAGTGCGGCCTCTCGATCTGCACCACTCGCTACCTGGTGGCCATGGCAGCGGCCGATCTACTGACCATTGTCACCGGGGTCATATTGACTCGAATAAGTTGGAATTACTTCCGGTGGAGTTTTCTGAGCATCACCCCTGTGTGCAGTGTTATCGATGTACTGAGCTACACAGCCACACACTGTTCTGTCTGGTTCACCGTCACTTTCACCTTTGACCGGTTTGTCGCCATTTGCTGCCGGAAGCTGAAAACAAAATATTGCACCGGGAAAACTGCGACTGTGGTTCTGACAACAACCGGTGTACTGTCTGTCTTAAAAACGTTCCCCGATACTTCACACGGGAACCCTGGATGATCATCGACAATGTACCGTGGTACTGTGAACTCAGGGACAATTATCTCACTGACCCTGGGTGGGTGGTATATGACTGGTTCGATACGGTTTTAACTCCGTTCCTCCCTTTCGCTGGGATCCTGCTGCTCAACGCTCTGACAGTCAAACACATTTTAGTGGCCAGTCGGGTCCGTAAGGGGCTGAAGGGTCACAGCAAGGGGGAGAACCGCAGTGACCCGGAGATGGAGAGCAGGAGGAGGTCTATGGTTTTACTCTTCACCATATCCGGTAGCTTCATCCTCCTGTGGATGACGGCGGTTGTAAATTTCATATATTATCAGGTCTCAGGGAAAGGATTCGTATTCAATGATTCTGAACTGATCTTTCACTACGTCGCGGTTTTACTGATGAACTGCAACTGCTGCACGAACACATTTATTTACGCAGTGACTCAGTCGAAATTCAGGGAGCAGATGATCAGCGCGGTGAAATATCCGGCCACCTCGGTGCTTCAGTTCATTCATAAAGCTTGTACTTGAGTACAAGTCGGAGGCGGTTGTAGTGAGGGTTCCATCTCCTCACATTCACCCCCTGATCACCCAGGTGTTATTCCCGGCAGGTTATCGCATCGACCGGCTGCTCTGGAAAGTTTGGATCGTGTATGATTTGTGAGGGACAAAGCTCCGTCCTGGAGACTCAGTACCGCATTGGACCTGCCAGATGTCAGTCAAAGACCTGCACCGAAACGCTGTCCAGCCATTGGTCTGTGCAACTGTCCATCCGTTCCTTTTGCGGCCTATCAACCTGACAACCACAAAACGACGGCAAACTTGTAGAATGCTGGTTGTCTAATCCACTGTCAATCACTCTACTCTCCGCCTTCCCCTTGAATGATTTGTTAATGTAATTCGAAATGGGGCGGGGTTTGTTTAAAAGACGTTTAACAGATCAAATTAAAGTCGGATTTCCACCACTAACTGGACTGGAGTGTGGTGCAGAGAATTAGAAAATAAAACCATCTGTGTTTCTTTGTTGAATACAATTCTTTCCCGTTTTGTTTTACTCCGTTCCCCCATGATGCTAACAATTATGCATTCTTCAGTGGTGTTTCCTTTATGCTCATTATCCAAACAGTCTTGCTATAAGTAACACTCACAAAATTCTGGTGGAACGCAGCAGACCAGGTAACAACTATAGGGAGAAGCACTGTCGACGTTTTAGGCCGAGACCCTTCGTCAGGACAATTCCAATCTCAATAATTCTCTATCCCACCAAGCCCATAGCTTCTGATTTTCCGGATGGAAGGTCTTTATCCAACGCTGGAATTCTATCAGCTTTTGTGACTCAACCTCTCCGTGCAGGTTGAGACCCATAAGAAGACCCATAGAAGTCATAAGAAGTGGGCCAATGAGTTTCGAACAGGAAATCTGACCGACCGCTAGAATAAACTGTTTTAAAACTCATCAAATCCGAAAAGATATCTGAATAAATTAAAACTTTACACAGACAAATTTCTTCCACCCAGTGGAAGCCTAAAATGATGGCAACAAATTCTTCTCTATGTACTGATATAATGGTTAGGAAGTTGTTTCGTTGTCGTTACCTGTAATTAAGGCAGAGAAACAGCCAGAGGAACATCTCAGTTGTTATTTTTTTATTCTTCTGCAACAGTTAATATATCTTAAGAGTTTTCCAAAATACACTAATGAACCAACAGACTCTCGGACATTACAGAATTCTTAGAGTTATTAAACTATGTGACCTAAAATCAGCTAGTCAGATGCAGAACAAGATGGCGTTTCAGAGAACGTGACATTGGTGAACATTGCGTAATCCCACAATCCCACCTTCCCAGCGCCATAAGATCCCAGCCACCTAAACTTGAAAGCGCTCTTCGTGTGATATTGCCAACCGTCCTCGAACACAAATTCAACAGGAATTTAATCTATTTGTCCAGTCTAATGAATCCAGTTTGTTAATATCAACTGCAAACTCCGCAATTACACTTGGCTCATTTCAACCAATAAAGCTGAAACAGGGGACCACCTTATTGCGCCAGAACACTTCCGAACACTTTAATATTGAAGATGACGCTGATCTACAAGTCACACAGCCATAATCAAGAACAGATCCAATTAAACAAATGAACATGGCCCACAATGATATTCATGAAGCTGCCCAGAACACCCATATAAACAACTGAGAATATTTAATGTTATTATTTTCATTTATGGCGCTTCCATGCCAGCTGATTATCCATCCACATGCCTGGAAATCTTCCCGCTGTCACGTCTTGAAGAGTCTGACCATATCATTTCAAATCAACTGCATGCTTATTAATCCCATTTTTAAAACACAGAACTTGTTCATGTGCGACTGAAAGCTTAAATTCTGATGTATTTGCCGACTGTTCAAAATTATTAGCTGCTAATTGGATCCAATATACAGTATGCTTGCAATTTATGCCTCTAAGCCATAGAGCTCCATCATCTGCATATAGTGATTTACACACCTCAGTGTCTGTTTCAGAGAGAATGTCATTAATCATAACATTAGATAATAAAGGGTTACAATTACGGCGTTGTGGGTTCCCACCCGTACCAGCACCGACCGTCCAAATGTAAAACTCAGAGAAAGCCTTGCAGTCTCCTGCTCAATCCTCATTTCCATAAAGCCATAAGACTTGGAAGCAGAGTCAGGCCGTCCGGCCCATCGAGTCTGCTCCACCATTCACACATGGCTGATCGTTTCTTTCCGACCTCCTCAACCCCAGCTACCGGCCTTCTCCCCTGAACCTTTGATGCCATGTCCCATCAAGAAACAATCAATGTCTGCCTTAAGTACACCCAACGCCGTGGGCTCTGCAGCTGCATGTGGCAAGAAATTCCACAAATTCACCACCCTTTGTCTGAAAGATTCCCCGCATCTCTGTTTTGAAAAGGCGCATCTCTCTCCTGAGGCTATGCTCTTTTTTACTAAACTCTCCACCATCCTTATGGAAACATCCTTTTCATAATTCAGTCCAAAATCCTTCTTTCCATAAATACCTTATGATTTTTCAATATAAAAAATACTGCAATTATATCACCCTTATTTAAGAGTTCTTTAGTAATATCACCTTATAAATGTAAAAGGTAATCCGGTAATTTTACCCTTCCAAAACCCACTCTGCTAAAACGAAATATCATTTCTTCCCTGGAAAATATAATTCAAACTCTCCATTAAGATGCTTTCCATAAGTTTACATAAAAGGGACATTAACTACTTAGGCCTGCAACTAGAACAATCAGACGATGAGATACCCGGGTTTAGTATCGGCACAACAAACTGTGATAATTAAACACTTCCACATCCCTGCCTATTGAATGAAATATTTCTATTACAAGCGCTTCACACCTTTCATTCACATTCACAACCCTGTCACTTTCTTGTAAAACTGTCAACACCACCCCTCTACCAACTAACCTGTCACGACTAGTAACAAAATAACACGGCACAGAAAAAAAAATGTGCGAGCAGCCAATGCGGAGGATCAGAGGAGCGTGCGGATAGCCAGAGGCTTTTCCCCAGGGCTGAAAAGGCTAACACGAGAGGGTACAGTTAGAATGTGCGAGCAGCCAATGCGGAGGATCAGAGGAGCGTATGGATCGCCAGAGGCCTTTGCCCAGGGCTGAAAAGGCTAACACGAGAGGACACAGTTAGAATGTACGAACATCCAGTGCGGAGGATCAGAGACCGTGTGGATAGCCAGAGGCCTTTCCCTTGGGCTGAAAAAGCGAACACGAGATGGCACAGTTTTAAGGTGCTTGGAAGTAGGTACAGAGGGAAGGTCAGGGGTAAATGTTTTTATTTATGCAGCGAGTGCTGAGTGCGTGGAGTGGGCTGCCGGAGACGGTGGTGGAGGTGGATACCATAGGGTATTTTAATAGACTCCTGGATAGGTGTATGGAGCTTAATAAAAATGGACGGTTGCGGGTCACCCGAGGTAATTGATAAAGTATATACATGTTCGGCTCAGCACTTTGGGCCGAAAGGCCTGCTTTGTACTGTAGGTTTTCAATGTATACAGAGGATGAGGGAAGGGTGGGGTAAGAGCTGGCAGGTGATTGGTGGATCCAGGTGAGGGAACGAAAGGCAGATGAGGGACGGTGGAGTGAAGAATCGAGTCGGAAGTTGGGAGGTGAATGGTGACATTGACAGAAGTGATGGAATCTGATCGGAGAGGAAAGTGCAGCGTGGAACAAAGAGATGAAGGTGATGAGTGTGGGGGATGGGGAGATGGAGAAGGCGGGGTAAGCGAGGAAAGATGAGGGCCGGTAGATCAGGAGACAAAGAAAACTAAACAATAAAGGAAAACTGGCAGAGAGGGTGGCGGAGGACTACCAGAGCTTTGAGACTTGATGTTCATGACATCAGTTTGGAGGCGACCAGGCGGGATATGTATCGTTGCATCTTCAACCTGAGTGTGGCCTCGCCAGCGCAATCGAGGAGGTTCTGGATCAACATGTCAGAATGTGAATGGGGAGTCCAATTGAAATGGGCGGGCACTGTGAAATCCCACTCTTTAAGGCGGATGGAATTAAAGTACTCTATGAAGCGTCCCTCTATGTCCGTCCGCTTCACTGATGGAAAGGAGGCTGCGCCTGGTTAGAGAGGAGGAAACCGATAGACTCACAAGTGAAGTGTCGCCTCGCCTGGACGGACTCTTCGGGCTGGGAAAGGTGGTGAAGAAGGAGGTGTAGGGATAGGTGACCCACTAACAGGGATAAGTACCAGATGGGAGGTCAATGAAGAGTGACGAGTGAATAAGAGAGTCGGGTATACAGCGATCCCTACAGAAAGCAATGTAAAAGATCCCCACGGAAATCTGCTTTTCTGCTGTTTTGTGAACATACATGGTTGTTGTGCTGCACGACAGCCAAACGGTTAGTGCAATTGCTTCACAGCGACAGCGATCACCGATTAGAGTTACATTGCCGCCGCTGTCTGTGAGGAGTTTGCACATTCTTCCCGTGACCGTGTGGGTTTCCTCCGGTTTCTCCGCTTTCTTCCATTTTCCAGCAACGCAAGGAACCAGGACCGTGGAGTACGGACAAATCCCGGCGGTTGGCGTCTTCTCCGACCTGGGATCACCGGCGGGGACAGAAGCACAATCGACGATTCCGAGGGAAAAGGACCGGAGTGAGGGAGAGAGCAAATTGTTTTATCGGAGGGTATTTTGACGCTGATTGGCTGTGGGAGTTGCGAAAGTAAATTACACTGGCATGCAAAGGTTTGGGGACCCCGGTCAAAATTTCTGTTACTGTGAATAGTTAAGTGAGTAGAAGATGAACTGAACTCCAAAAGTCATAAATTAAAGGATGAAACATTCTTTTCAAAATTTTAAGCAAGATCAAAGTATTATTTTTGTTGTGTACAATTTTAGAGTGAAAGAAAGGAAAGGGGCACCATGAAAAAGGTTGGGCACCCCAAAAGATTTGAACTGTCTGATAACTTTTACCAAAGTCTCAGACCTAATTAGCTTGTTAGGACTGTGACATGTTCACAGTCATCGTTAGGGCAGGCCAGGTGATGCAAGTTTCAAATCTTCATAATTACCCGGACTCCTCAAACCTTGTCCAAATAATCAGCAGTCATGGGCTCCTCTAAGCAGCAGCCTAGCACTCTGAAAATTAAATTAAATGATGCCCACAATGCAGGAAAAGTCTGTAAGAAGAAAACAAAACATTTTATGGTAGCAGTTCCCTCAATTCGTAATGTAATTAAGAAATGACAGTTAACAGGGACGGTGGAGGTCAAGTTGAGGTCTGGAAGACCAGGAAATCTTTTCGAGAGAACTGCTCGTGGGATTTCTAGAAAGGCAAATCAAAACCCCCGTTTGACTGCAAAAGATCTTCAGGAAGATTTTGCAGTCCCTGGAGTGGTGGGGCACTGTTCTAATGAAAGAGACATCAGAAGAAAACCCGTCCTGCGTTCTCAGCCCAAAATACAGCGTCAGAAGTTTGCAAAGGAACATCTAAACATACGTAATGAATTTTTGAAACGAGTCCTGTGGACTGATGAATTTAAAATAAAAAAAAACAATTGGTCTCAATGAACAAAGGTATTTTGGAGAAAAGAGGATGCAGAAATTTCATGAAAAGAACACCTCTCCAACTGCTAAATCGTGGGTGGATCGATCATGCTTTGGGCTTGTGCTACAGCCAGTGGCACAGTGAATACTTGACTATTAAATACAGACCATCTGTAAGAAAGCCGAAGATTAAAAGAGGATGGCTTCTACAACAGGATAATGATCTGAAACACCTCAAACCCCACAATGGACTACCTGAAGAGGCGCAAGCTGAAGGTTTTGTCACGCCCTCTCAATCCTCCGACATAAAAATCATCAAAAATCTATGGGTAGACCTCATACAAGCAGTGCATGGAAGACGGCCCAAGAATCTCACAAATCTAGAAGCTTTTTGCAAGGTAAAACGGGCGAAAATCCCTTAAACATGAATTGAAAGACTCTGAGCTGGCTACAGAATGCGTTTACAAGCTGTGGTACTTGCCAAAGGGGTTGTTACTGAATACTGACAATGCAGGGTATCCAAAATTTTGTTTCAGGCACTTTTCCCTTTTTTTGTTATTTTGAACGGTCAAAGATGGAAATAAAAGTAAGTAATCTGTCTTAAAATATTAAAGAAATGTGTCATCTTTAACTTCATGCCTTTTGGAAATTCGGTCATCGTTTACTCGCTTAGCTATTCACAGTAACAGAAATTTTGACCAGAGATGCTCTCACATGATCCTAGTTCACCTGGAAAATACAAACATTTTTGTGAAGATGCTCTTCATTGACTATAGCTGAGCGTTTAATATTATTATTTCGACAGTCCTGATCAATAAGCTGCAGAGGCTGTGCATTAGTACATCGCTCTGAAATTGATTCCTCGATTTCCTAACCGTAAGACATCAGTCTGTACGGATTGGAATAATATCCTGTACTCGCATGACAATCAACACTGGTGCACCTCCAGGACATGTGCTCAGCACACTGCTCTAATCTATACCCATATTTGTGTGGCGAGATACATCTAACCTGTAAATTGTAAATGATACAGCCACTGTCGTTAGGATCTCGGAGGGAGACAAGGGGGCATGCAGGAGCGCGATGTACCAGCCAGCTGAATGGTGTCACAGCAACAACCTTGGACTCCACGTCAGTGAGACCAAAGAGCTGATTGTGGAGTTCAGGAAAGCTAAGACGGGGGAATACGGAAAACAATCCTCACAGAGGCAGACAGTCAAGATCCTGGGTGTCAGATATCTAATGATCTAACCCTGTTGCATCATAACGATGCAGCTGTCAGGAAAGCAAGACGCCGGCCATTTTCCATGAGAATTTGGAGGAAATTCGGTTGGTCATCCAGAACACTCTCTGAATTGCACAGATGTATCACGCAGAGCTTTCTGACGGGCTGCCTCACTGCCCAGCATGGGTGTGGGGGAGGCACAGGATCGAGTGAATCTACAGAAAGTGATGACATTAGGCAGCTCCATCTTGGGTACTCGCCTGGGTATTATCCAAGCGACCCTCAAGTTGCGGTGCCTCTGAAATGGAGGACCCCCATCACCCAGGACATGCCCTCCTCATTGTTACCGCAAGGAAGGCGGTTCAGAAGGCTGAGAGTACACAGGCAAAAACAGCTTCGTCCACTCTGCCACCTGATTCCTAAATGGATATTGAGACCTCGAAAATGACCATCTCGTCATTCCTACCTTCATCTCCGAAGGGTAAGAGTAACGGTCTACTCACCCTCTACCAGGGCTCACGGGGTGTTGCCCAGTACTCCGTGGAGTCCGGACACTTGCGACCGACTCCAGGTGGTATGATGAGGCACTCCAGGAAGTATTCCCGCAAGGCCTATGTGACATGGTAAAGGACGAGTTAGCGGCTAGGGATGACACTAACAGTCTGGATTCATTGATCCCCCTGGCCACTACGCTGGACAACCGATTCCGAGATCGTCAGAGAGAGAGAGGGAGAACCTCTGTCACCCCACGGCAGGCTTTACCATCTACTCCCAGCCCTAGCCTCTCTCTTCCTCCCGCTCCTAGAATAGCACCCGGCCCGGCCGTTTCCACCAACCCGGGAGAGGAACCAATGGAGCTGGGACGGAGCCCTCTTTCTCCCACAGTGCGACTCCGGAGATTCAGAGCAGGGGATTGTCTCTACTGCGTTCAGTCTGGTCATTTTCGTGCTACCTATTCCCTCAGGCCAAAACTAAGGGCTCACCAATAGAAAGGGAGACTTTGGTGAGTTAGACAACATTCACTTCTGTCCCTCAATCCCGTATGCAGATCCAAGCTACTGTAAGCTGCAACCAGTAGCCCCTGTCTCTGTTCGCCTAGGTGGACTACAGTGACCGGGGGAATCTGTTGGATGAAGACATAGCTTCCAGGGCCGGAATTCCTCGGGAGCCGTTGAGTACCCCTCTGGAAGTCCGGGCACTGGACGGAAGACTTCTGGCCCGATTCACTCACTGAACACCACCACTGTCTTTGGTTCTCTCTGGGAACCATCGGGAACAAGTGCAATTTAACCTAATTTCCTCTCCTCCAGCTCCTATAGTTCTGAGATACCCCTGGCTAAACCGCCATAATCCCCACATTGATTGGTCTACGGGAAGACAGCCGGCGAGAGTCCGTTTTGTCACTCCAGTTGTCGACAGTCGGCCCTTTCCCTGTAAAAGCCACCGCGACCTCGTCTGCCGCTGAGCCCCCTGACATGTCCAGCGTTCCAGCGGAGTACCACGACCTGGGGCAAGTGTTAAGTAAGCAGCGAGCCCTTTCCCTGCCTCCACTCCGACCGTATGATTGTGCTATTGACCTTCTCCCCGGAGCTCCTCTCCCCACCAGTCGGCTGAATAGCTTATCGCGACCAGAGAGGGAAGTCATGGAGGAATACATCAGTGAATCTCCCGCGGCGGGCATTATCCGACCCTCATCCTCCCCGGCTGGCGCAGGGTTCTTCTTTGTGTGGAACAGGGTTGGTTCACTACGTCTTCCATCGACTACCGAGGCCCAAATCATAAACCATAAAGAATAAGTATCCACTGCCCCTCATAAACTCCACTTTCCAACCTCTTCACGGAGCCACCATCTTCTCCAAGTGGGACCTACGAAGCGCCTGCCATCTGGTCAGAATAAGGGAGGGAGACGAGTGGAAAACGGCATTCAATATCCCTCCAGCCACTTCGAATTCCTGGTCATGCCATTCGGCCTCACCAATGCCCCTGCTAATCTTCCAAGCCCTGATTAATGATATCCTAAGTGATTTCATTATCCGTTTTGTATTTGTTTATCTGGATGGCGTCTTAATCTTCTCCAACAGTTTCCAGGAACACAGCCATCATGTCAGTTAGGTTCTCCGGAGGCTATGAGAGAACAGGTTATTCGTTCATGCTGAGAGGTGTGAGTTCCATGCCCCCTCAGTCAGCTTCTTCAGTTACATCACCGAGAGCGGTTCCCGGGAAGATCCGGGCGGTGGCGGAGTGGCCGGGACCCACGACAGGTGAGCAACTCCAGGGAGTTCTAGGGTTTGCGAATTGCTAACGCGGGTTCATCAGGGATTATAGTCGGGTGGCGGCGCCCCTTACCCAACTGTCCTCACCTAAAACCCCTTTTCATTGGGAGCCCGAAGCTGATAGCGTTCTCGAAGCTGAAGAGGCGTTTCATCTCCGCTCCTATCCTGGACCAACCAGACCCCTCTTGTCGATTCATTGTGGAGGTCGACGCCTCCGACTCCGGGGAGGGAGCGCTCCTCTCCCAGCGTTCAGATCCAGATCAGAAACTTCATCCCTGTGCCTTCATTTCTCGCCGGCTGTCTCCCGCCGAACGAAATTACGACGCAGGGAACTGGGAGTTATGCAGCAGGCAGCGGGGTGAGAGGGCTTTGACTCAAACGGGGCTCCAACAAAGCGCTGATTCGCAGAGACTCACAGATAACGGTCTTCAACTTCCCCAGCGGGCTCTTCCCTTTCTCCCGTGGTCTCCTTCCGCAAGCATCGGTTGCTCTGTCATGGCAGGTGAGCTCAGACCGGTGCCACGCTCCTCCTGTGACATGCGGGAACTCAGGGAGGATGACAGTGTTTCGTCTGCAGGAAGTGTGTCCAGTTGAGCTTCTGATAGACCGCATGGCGGCACTGGACTGAACACGGACTCACTTTGGAGTATCCGAGATGCTGAGAGTGTGGTGGATAGCGCATTTAGTGAGGTGGTCACATCGCAGTTTAAGGATCTAGGAAAAGATAGGGAATGGGTGACCAACAGGAAGAGTTGTCGCAGGAAGATAGTACAGGAGTCTCCGGTGGTCACTTCCCTCCAAAACTGATATACCGCTTTGGAGTCTGTTGGGGGAGATGGCTCATCAGGTGAAAGGAGCGGTAGCCACGATCATGGCACCTTGGGTGGCCCTGCTGCGCATGATGGCAAGAAAAAGTGTGGAGGAGGTGTTGCGGTAAGGGATTCCGCGGTAAGGGGCTTAGAGAGGAGTTTCTGTGGCCGCAAACGGGACTCCCGTATGGTGTGTTGCCTCCCAGGTGCAAGGGTCAGAGATGTCTCGGAGAGACTGCAGGGCATTCTGAAAGGGGACGGTGAGCAGCCAGCTATCGTGGTGCATGTAGGTGCTAACGATATAGGAAGAAAGCAGGATGAGGTCCTACAGGCTGAGATAAATAAGGAGCTAGGCGATAAATTAAAGAGTAGGATCTCAAAGGTAATCATCTCAGGATTGTTGCCGTTGCCATGTGCTAGCCAGAGTTGGAATGGCCGGACAGCTAGAAAGAATATGTGGCCTGAGCGATGGTGCTGGATGGAGGGTTACAGATTCTTGAGGCATTGGAACCGCTCCTGGGGGAGGTGGGGCCAGTACCATCCGGACAGTCTACATCTGGGCAGGGCCGGGATCAACGTCAAGCAAGATTGTTTACCAGTGCTGTTGGGGAGGCTTTAATATGCCATAAATAATATGGCAGGCGGATAGGAACGCACACAGAAAAGAGGAAAGGGATGCACAGACCAAAGCTGGAGTTAGTGAAGAAAAAATGTAAGTGTAGATTGTTTAAAAGTAAAAAGCAAAATCCGCATAGCTCACTAGATTCTAAAAGGACAATGAGTGTAAGGGAACTTTATCTGAATGCCCGTAGTATTAGAAAAAAGTTTCGTGAACTTGTGGCACAGATCAGTACCAAGGCATATGATTCAGTGGCCATTACAGAAACCTGGTTGCAAGGTGGAGATGACTGGGAATTAAATATCCAAGGGTGTCAGGTAATACAGAAAGATTGGCAGGAAGGCAGAGGAGGGAGGGTAATATTCTTGATTAGGGATGAGATCAGGCGATTGTCAGAGATGACATAAGATCTACGGAGCAGAATATTGAGTCCATCTGGGTAGAGATTAAGAATAGTAAATGGAAACACTGACTGGTTGGTATCGTCTATAGGCCATCTAATAAAAATATTGAAGTGGCAGAGGCGATTAACTAAGAAATAACTGAGGCTTGCAAGAACGGAACAGCATTTGTCATGGGGGATTTCAACTTCCACGTAGATTGAGTGAATCCGGTTGGTCAAGGAAGTCTTGAGGAGGACGTCATAGAATGCATCCGTGATGGTTTTCTTGAGCAGCATGTTAGGGAACCTACAAGGGAAAATGTTATCTGAGATCTAGTCATGTGTAATGAGACAGGAAAAATTAACGATCTTGTCGTCAGGTATTCTCTTGTAAAGAACGATCACAATATGATTAAATTTCGCATTCAGATGGAGGATGAAATAGTTAGATCTAAAACTAGTGTATTATGCTTGAACAAGGGAGACTACAGAGGGATCAGGGAGGAGTTGGTTAATGTGGATTGGGAGTACTGTCTATTATGTAGAACAGTTGAGGAACAGTGGAATACTTTCAAAGAGGTTTTTCTCTGTGCTCAACAAAAACATGTTCCGGTTAAAAGTAAGGACAGCAAGTGTGCGAGATCCAGCCTTACTAAGGAAATAAAATATAGTATCAAATTAAATGCTCATGTGTACAGAGCCGCAAAGAATAGTGGACGGCCGGAAGATTGGGAAAACTTTAAAAAGCAACAGAGAACAACTAGAAATAAGGAAAGGGAAGGTAGAGTATGAAAGTAAATTAGCAGACAATATAAAATCAGACAGCAAAAGTTTTTAACAATATATAAATCGGAAGAGGGTGCCCAAGGTCAACGTAGGTCCTTTGGAAGACGAGAATGGAAGATTGATATAGAGTGGTAAGGGAATGGTAGATGCATTGAACGACTATTTTGTGTCGTTCTTCACAGTGGAGGACACATCTAATATACCAAAGAAGGATATTATGGACGAAATGGGAGGAGAGGACATTGATAAAATCACTGTCACTAAAGAGATAATGATCAGCAAACTAGAGGTCCTGAAGGTAGGTAAGTCCCCTCGTCCTGATGGGATGCATCCGAGGGTGCAGAAGGAATTGGCAGAGGTTATAGTAGACGAGTTGCTAATTATTTATCAAAAGTCTCTGAACTCTGGGAAGGTCCCTGCTGATTGGAGGACAGTAAATGTCACACCACTTTTAAAAAAATGGATTTTAGCAAAAGACGGGCAGCTAGAGGCCAGTTAGCTTAACATCTGTACTCGGGGAAATGCTTGATGCTGTCATTAAGGAAGAAATAGAGAAATATTTAGAATGGAATGGTTCCTTTAGACAGACGCAGCCTGGATTCAGAAAAGGCAGATCTTGTTTGACAAACTTACTGGAGTTCTTTGAGGACATAATGAATGCAGTGGATAGAAGGGAACAGGTGCATGACATAAACTTGGATTTCGAGGGGGATCTTAAAGAAACATACAGAATTTTGAAGGGAATAGATGAGATAGAAATGGGAAAGTTGTTTCCATTCCATTCCACACTGGAACTAAAGGACATTACCTCAGGATTCAGGGCAGAAGATTTACGGTGGAGATGAGGAGAAACCGTTTTTCGCAGAGAGTGGTGAATCTGTGGAATTCCCTGCCAAGGGAAGCAGTTGAGGCTTCTTCACTAAGTATGCTTATGAAACAGTTAGCTGGGTTTTTGTATAGCAAGGGAATTAAGGGTTCTGCGGAAAAGGCAGGTAGATGGAGTTGAGTTTGCGGACAGATCAGTATGATCTTATTGAATAGTGGAGCACGATCAATGGGCCGGATGGCCTACTCCTGCTCCTATGTCTTATATTCTTATGTTCACTGAACCTAGCCACAACAGCCATTTCAACGCCAGTAACTCCAACTTGTGCATGGGATAGTTTTTCGGAGGGGGCGACAGGCTCCGGCTGCCAAATGCGAAAGGCTTCAACCCGGTGCCCTGATCGTGATGCAGGACAGCCCTGCGCCCTCTCTGCTGGCATCCGTATGCAGTTCATAGGGCAATCGGGGGTCTGCAAAAGCCGGCACAGGCGCCTGTGTCAGCGGTTCCTTCAGCGACTGAAAGGCCTCTTCACATTTCACATCCCACCTTGCTCCAAAAGGCTCAGGTCTAAGATATTCTTTACTCTCCTCTCCCTTTGTCCTCGTCCCTTTCTTCACCAAGGAAGGGTACCGCACAGAGGCTGAACTATGTGGGTTGCTCACTCTCGCGTGGCCGATAACGAACCTCCGATGGGATTCACAGAACCCAATTAACGAGTGCTGAACATTCACAGCCTGGGGCGTTGGCCATGCGCTCACTGCCTCCACCTTTGACGGATCGGTACGACACCATGTCCTGAGACTGTGTGCCCTACGTTGCTGGCAGACGTCTTACAGAACTGGCACTTCATCATGGACAGTTTTAACCCTGAAGATTTCAGGCGGACCTGCACCTTCAGTCGCCTCGGTACATATTCCAGTATGACACTATGAAGCCATCCGAATACACCAATAACTCAAGCAAGTTCATAATCCCCATCCTTTTCTCCATGATCCGCTGGAAGAGTGTAAGGGCTCCCGATATGCCATGGGCCATCCTTTCCAACTGGAAATTGTAGTGGACATATGAATGGGGTCTTCCCTTCGTCAGCCTCACTCATATCCTCTGGTAATATCCACTCCTCATCTTTAGCTTACTGAACCACATAACACCAGTCAGCGCATCATCACTCCTTTGGGACTTTACGACTGTTCTGAATCCTATGGTCCACCCACAACTGTACCTTACTATTCTTCTTCCTGGCCACGACTACCGGGGACGCATAGGGGCTTCTGGACTCAGTGATGATCCCAGCTTTGTTCAACCTACACAAGTGCTGCCGAACGTCCTTCGCCTGAGCGCTGGGTCAGTCTCGGCGTCATCACTCTGAGCGCGGTATCCTTGGTCACACGGATAGTGTGATGAGTGCTGTCGGAACCCACATCAAACTAATCAGTGGGAAAGACAATCTTCCAGCTTTGGTCTCTTCTACATCAACCTCCTTTTCCAACCCGCAGGCACCTGGGAGTCAACTTCCCCCTTTTGCAGGCAGTTTATCCTGTCTTTTCTCATAAGGTCACTACTCATTGCCAGCACAGGGAAGATATGCCCCGGCGCATCCCCTGCTTGAAGGTGACATCCCCCTCCGTAATGTTCCTGACAATCACTGCCGTTCTGTTTGTCTGTACATCCGAGGATTCTGCAGTTCGCACCTCACCTGTAACCCAAAAGGCGCGCCCGACTCCTCTTCGCAGTCTTCTGGAGTATTCACCAATTGTCCATTACCCTCAGGCATTCCGGGAAATTTGGAGATTCCCATTACTGTCACTAACTCTCCGGACCGTAACACGAACGGCTTTGACTGGGTGAACCACACACTCCCTCTGTTAAACACGTTATCCTGTCCAATGCAGCCACGCACTTACTCAAAAGCAACTCGGAACAGTAGGTGAACAGACATTATTCTCAGAAAGCTCTCTCCCAGCTTTCACCTTGCGGGCTCCTATCAGCCTCTACACAATGAGTATTGGTCCTCTCAAGAATTGAAGTGCCCCACCTTCTCCGGACAAACTAGCGCTCATGTCTCAAGCACCTCAGCCACTCCCTCATCGGACTCCGAAACTCCAGCTTCACTGACAAATAACCATCATACGGGTAGTCACACGCACGAAGCCCCCACTGAGTGGCGTCGATGGTGAATGCGTCAAATACTGGTTGTCAAATGAACGGTAGAGCAAAGGAACCTGCGACGCTGTGTCAAGTTTGGCTCTTGCATAAAATCCCTCTATCTGTATTTTTCAGGAATAGGATCTTTTGCTTCAGAGTGTTCCAGGACATATTGCTGGGAACATGCGACCCACAATAGGCCAGGCCGTACCTCACTGGTTATCATTTGACATTTTCCAAACGTCTCTTTCTGCTGAGGGACCCGGAAGTTCACTCTCCGATGGGTTTCCCGTCGTTCAAACTCCCGCCTGAAATGTCTCTTCACCACATTTATAACAGAGAGATCCGGCCGCTTCCCTTCTCGTGGTACACCGGCTGTTAGCAGTCCTCTGCATAGTCCATCCCCCCCAGGGGATCCGCCTCCCTATCAGCTTCATCATACGAGTGCCCCACAGGCACTGATTAGTAACTGGGACATCTCAGTTCTCAACTCTGCCAGTCTCCTCTACGACACCCCGGGGCAGACCATCCGTGCTCGCTGCAACGCAGGAAACGACTACCGACTACTTCACCCTGCTGACGGCGCTCTGCCGCGCCTCCGACGCATTCTCCTCCTCCCCTGCTTCTCTGATAAGCTCAACAAACGACGGAGAGGGCGCGTCTTACGGGACAGTCCAGGGCCTGGGAGCCTTTCGCTATTTGGCCCATTCTTAGCTGATCCACCTCAGCCGACTAATTGTCCCCTCTAAGCCGCATGCAATTTAGCTGCCTCTCCAACCGAAAAACGTAGGCAGAAAGCTTTACCCCCTCCTCCTGCCAATGTTTAGGAACCCGAACATGAATTTCATTGGACTTACCGTTACACAAAACACCTTTTCTAGTGCTGGAAAGTAGGTCGCAGAACTGGCAAGTGGGTTTTGTGCCTTCTCTGCTCTCACTACGTCAGCAGCCCGCCCGCTCAAATTTTAAACCAATCGCTGTTGTTTTACGTCATCAGAGCACGACCAGTCTACTGACACCGAGGAGGTCTGCTCTGCCCTCTTACTCCTCTTCCCCTTTAGGGATAGGCTTCATTCAAGGGAAAAGGCGGGACCACCATAGCTGGGAGTTATTCATTTATTCCACAGGAGGTAATTGCCAATGACAACACACTCCTCACTGCGGGGCTGACTACAATTTCAACATCAGGGCACGTCTTCCACTCGCTATGCGGAAACGAGCGAACCCTGTCTTTGATATTTTTGGCCTTCGGTTGCGGGAGACTCGGCTTACAATTTGGCCCGCTCACCTATTCTCATCTTTCCCTGGAAATTATGAACAGTCCACGCCCCACCTCCACTTGGGCGTCAATAGTACTAGGCAGTTCCACTGCCGTTATATCACCGCTAGTCTGAACTAAAACAAAGTCTGTGCCCGCTATTTTATCAAACCTCCGTCCAAGAAACGTTACTGTCCCTATAGATTTAACAGTACTTGTAATGTCGAATTAAAAATTCATCAGAATTACGAATATCTACCCCATTCAACACGCACGTATTCGTGACCAGTACCACTGTGGATTCACACCACCACACAACACCGGCACCATCCGTATCCTCACATCGTAATCACTTTCCCGGACAATATTTTAGCACAATCTGAAACACACAACCCGCTGGTTCATTTGCAGCATCACACAACACCCGACAAAATCCCGGTAGAGCCCTCACAATTGTAACCCTCAGTTCTGTCGGCTGCTGAAGTCTAGGGAAGACAATCTCTGGCCCTGCCAAACGGATGAGATTGAGATGCGAATTCATCCCGAAATCCCTCTGTTTGTGAGGATGCTCCGTGATTTGTAACAAATCAGTACCTCGAAATAAAAACCCTGATGCATACAATTAAACAACTCTGCTTTCTGATTCTTAATTTGGATTCAGGGTTATTGAAGAGGAAACAAAAAAAGCTTATCTAAAAGCAACTAAAAGTTCACCAAAGGAGCTGTCAGGTTGTTGTTATAAAGTCTCAAGCTTCCTTCACAGTTCAAACTCCAACACAGTGCACTATATCCCGGTTACCTTTCTTTCACTGGACGAAAAGGATTCATGTCGTGAACAAAATATTTATCGGGAACAGATTCTGGAATAAAATAACCTGGGATAAGAGATAACAGAAAATGATATCAGATGATTTGCTGGAGATAATGAAGCCACAGGAATTTCACACACACACACACACACACACACACACACACACACACACACACACAGTTATTGCCATTTGAGACCGCTTTGTTTTTGCGAATATCATGGATTTGCCTTAAGTGCTGTGTATTTAATCCAGGAAGGGAAACAGGCCAACAAGCTTCACCTACGTAGAGACATCTTCTCTTCGCGGTAACATCCCTTCTGACATATTATAAATTAATGCTTTCCGTGTCTTGTAAAAATTGAAAAATAAAGAGAAAATACAGTGAACAATGGATGAAAATAATAAAACTGCATGAACTGACACTAAATATCAAGCTCATTACAGTAATCACAGACGACCCCCATGTCAGTGTGGATATCATATTGTCCTTCGAGAATTCTAACTATACCAATCTTTTGCTAAGTCGTTTCTCATTCACATTGGACGCTATCGTGGAACCAGACCAAACAAAAAACAAAGAGGCTTGAAGATACCCCTTCTATGGAAAATATTCTCTCCTTTAACAGCCAAGCCACATGGCTTTCCAAAACATAAAAAAGTCTCAACATACTGCGCTGCACTGTTAATGATTTGAGGGTGATAGTGCACGTTGTAAACATACTGAAACATGGAATAATTTCATCTGTAACGTGGAAACTCTGTGTAAGAAGAATGTATAAGTTGCAGTGCTATGGCCCCGGTGTCGCCAAATCCTTCCTTTAATAAACCCCGACCAACGCCGTAACGATATCTCCGATACTCTTCTGTTTGCCCCACTTTCCCATCCCAATTAAACTAAAGATGCAAACTTCGGCGGACGTAAGCGGATCCCAATGGTCAAGCTGACGTCTTCATGAATTAATATATTTATCTTGGAAAGGGACAAAGAATCTGCGGTGTTCAGTTGAGAGCGATGCCCGAAGTATGTCAACACTACGATTTAACATTTTAACAAGGAAAGGAATAAGTCTATTTTGAATTAAAGATCTCTTTGCTAATAAAGATTTTTTTATCTCATCATCAACATTTATCTTATTCCATAAATCAATCAAATGTTTTAATATAGGAGATTCTTTCTTTTCCCGTATCCATTTAGATTCCCATTTGTATATAAAATCTTCTGGTATATAAAACTAAATAAGTATCAGAAAGAATTTATAAAAATTGCACTGGCAGTAGCCAAAAAAGCTATTGCAGTTACTTGGAAATCGGATACACATTTAAGTATAGATTCTTGGAAGAAAGAAATCTATGGTTGTATTCCATTAGAAAAAATTACTTATAATTTAAGAGATAAATATGAAACATTTTTGAAAATTTGGAGCCCTTATTTACAAAAGACAGGATTAAATATATAGATGCTTTGAAGATGAAACAATTGGTTATTAGGGGAAAGAAATAAATATACATATTAAAATTATTACTAATTCCATGGAGCATGTGGAGATCTTCCAACCACCAGGCATTCTTTCTTTCTTTCTTTCTTTCTTTTTTTTTCTATAGGGCAGTTAGGGGGGAGGGGTTAAGGGGAGGGGGTATGGGTTATATACATTGTTTTTTCATACTTTGTAATCATTTAAAAATGCAATAAAAAATTATTTAAAAAAAAAAAAACAAGGAAAGTATTTTCAAAGGAAAGTTGTTGGAATTATGGAACAAACTGACAGAACCGACATAGATAAGTGTAACTGAAATCATGAACAGATATTTCAACGGTTACAGGGACAGAATTGGTTCAACTGCATATAGCAGACAGACAACCAGGACATGAGCATAGATAGAGGTCTTGACTATAAATACCAGTTTGGCGGAAATGTTTATTTCAGTCTCTGGAATCCCGTGAATCGATGATTTAATGAATAAGTGGCAGACGGGGGCGTAATGATGAGTGATCAGCAATAAATTAGCATCATAATAAATGTACTTCGTCCATAAAATCGCACCGAAGACAACTAGTATGAGATCTCCTTTAGCCTTTTCCATCTGGTAAAGGTGATGCATTTCGAAAAGGCGGAGCAAACTCCGTCGGTCAAATGGCCTAAGTCTGCTCCTATACCTCATAGTCTAACGGTCGTAAATTTTGAACTTGGGAAAGAACACCAGAGGGAAAGCGGCCTTAACAACAACACTGTTGTTGATATTGGACCGATATAAAACAAGAGCTCCAATTTCATGATATGAGATGGAAAGACCTGCTTGTCTGATCTAACTGGAAGGTTCACCGAAAGAGCTGCCACTTACTGCATTTGGAAGGACATTTTTTTTCCCCTGTGACCTCAATCTGCCACATAAACTCCATACACGTTAATCCTTCTTTCTTTGGACAAGATGACTGGCCTTGCAGTGTTTCATGTTGATATAATAAAGGCGTGAGAGTTCCCAAACAAAACACTTATAAGGAACAGGTTCTATAATAAATTAACCTGGGACTGGAGACGACAAAAACTGTTCCGACATGATATACTGGAGATACAATGAAGGAATGGGACTTCCCACACACCGGAACAGCGTGAGGATAAGCTATTGTTATGTCTTCAGGCGGATATCAACTCCAGTCAGGAAAATATGGAGACTGCATCACCTCCTGATAAATCACCTATGTTAGACATCAGCTGACTTCCCACAATGAACAAACAGACCCTTGAAGTATTTGCAAAATAATGAAGGAAAAAATGCAGTCAACAATGTATGAAAATAACACTCCTGCAAGGAATAGCACAAAATGTCAATGGAGAAAGGGGAAATCAATCGGTACGTCTGTGAGAGAAATACAAGTATTTCGTGTTAACCAGTGCAGTTCTATGGAAAAAAATGGTATTGAATGTATCTGTTTTTAGAGATTATTTTGCGGAACAAACTCCGTACATTAATTAGACATGACTCCGCAACCTCCGTATCACTTTGGAATCATAAATTGGATCTTGGAAACATAAATTAGACCCTGGAAACATAAACTGAAGAAAAACAGATGTTCTCAGAGAAACGTTCGGAAGGAATGTGACAAATGTTCAGGGGATATTTCCTTGGGGTTCTGAGTTGGTACATTCCAATGAGACGGGGAACGGATGGTGGGGTACAAGATCCGTGGTGTACAAAGGCTGCTGGAAATCTAGCCCAGTCGAAAAGAAGGACTTACGAAAGATTCAAAAAAACTAGGTAATGATATGAATCCAGAATATTTTAAGGCTAGCAGGAAGAAGGTTAAAAATGAAATTAGTAGAGCTAGAAGAGGCCATGAGAAAGCATTGGTGGAGTGGATTAAGGAAAAACCGAAGGCATTCTGCAAGTATGTGAAGAGCAAGAGGATCAGACGTGAGAGACTAGGACAGTCTAGCGTGACAGTGGAGAAGTGTGTATGGAACCGGAGGAAATAACGAAGGTACTTAATGAATACTTTGCTTCAGTATTCACCACGGAAAAGGATCTTGGCGATTATAGAGATGCCTTGCAGTGGACTGAAAAGCTTGACAATGTAGATATTCAGGAAGAGGATGTGCTGTACTTTCTGGAAAGCATCAAGTTGGATAAGTGACAGGGATGGGACGGTTTGTGACCCAGACTACTGTGGGAAGAGAGGGAGGAGATTGCTGACCCTCTGGCAATGATCTTTGCATCATCAAAGAGGACGGGAGAGGTTCCGGAGGATTGGAGTGTTGCGGATGGTATTCCCTTATTCATGAAAGGGAGTAGGGATGGCCAAGGAAATCATAGGCCTGTGAGCCTTTCTCCAGTGGTTGGTAAGTTGATGAAGAAGATCCCGAGAGGCAGGATTTATGAACATTTGGAGAGGCATAATATGATATAGTCAGCATGGCTTTGTCAAAGGCAAGTCATTCCTTACGAGCCAGTTTGAATTTTTTTGTTGATATAACTAAAGACATTGATGAAGGTAGTGCCGTAGATGTAGAGTATATGGATTTTCGCAAGGCATTTGATAAGGTACCCCATGCAAGGCTTATAGAGTAAGTAATGAGGTATTGCCTTGTGGATCCAGAACGGGCATGCCCACTGAAGGCAAATGCGGTTGTAGTCGGGTCATATTCTGCATGGAGGCCGGTGACCACTGCTGTGCCTCAGGGAACTGTTCGGGGAACCCTTCTATTTGTGATTTTTATAAATGACTTGGATAAGAAAGTGGAGGGATGGGTTAATAAATATGCTGATGACACAATGTTGGGGGTGTTCTGGATAATGTGGGGGGCTGTCAGAGGTTACAACGGAACATTGACAGGATGCAAAAATGGTCTGAGAATTGGCAGATGGAGTTCAACCCAGATAAGTGTGAGCTGTTTCATTTTGGTAGGACAAATATGATGGCAGATTATAGCATTAATGGTAAGACTCTTGGCAGTATGGAGGATCAGAGGGATCTTGGGGTCTGAGTCCATAGGACACTCAAAGCTGTTGCGCAGTTTGACTCTGTGGTTAAGAAAGCATACAGTGCAATGGCCTTCATCAATCGTGGGATTGAGTCTAAAGGCGAGAGGTAATGTTGCAGCTATATAGGACATTGGAGTACTGTGCTTAATTCTGGTCGCCTCACTACAGGAAGGGCGTGGAAAATATAGAAAAGGTGCAGAGGAGATTTCCAAGGATGCTTCCTGTGTTGGGGAGCATGGTTTATGAGATTTGTTTGAGTGAACACGGTCTTTTCTCCTCGGAGCGACGGAGGATGAGAGGTGACCTGATAGAGGTGTACTAGATAATGAGCGGCATTGATCGTGTGGATAGTCAGAGGCTTTTTTTTTCCCAGGGCTGAAATGGTTAGCACGAGAAGGCATAGTTTTAAGGAGCTTGGAATTAGGTACAGAGGTGATGTCAGGGGTAGGTTTTTTTACACAAAGAGCGGTGAGTGCGTGGAATGGGCTGCCGGCAGAGGCGGCAACGGTAGGATCTTTTAAGAGTCTCCTAGGTGGCTATTTGCAGTTTGCTATGGGTCATGCCTAGGTAGTTCTAAGGTAGGACAGACAGACAGACTTACTTTGTTGATCCCGAGGGAAATTTGGTTTCGTTACAGTAAATTATGCCAAGTGGAAATAAGTCCAGTACCAGCCTATTGGCTCAGAGTGTCTGATACTCCGAGGTAGGAGTTGTAATGCTTGATGGTCACAGGCAGAAATGACTTCCTATGACGCTTTCTGTTACATCTCGGTGGATGAGTCTCCGGCTGAATGTACTCCTGTGCCTAACCTGTACATTATTGAGTGGATGGAAGACATTGTCCGAGATGGCATGCAACTTGGACAGCAACCTCTGTTCAGACACCAAAGGACATGTTCGGCACAGCTTTGTGGCCGAAGGACCTGTATTATGCTATCTGTTTGTTTCTATGTTTCTATGTGGAGGTGGACTTCGAGATGCATAACTAATCTACTCGTTTATTGATGTCGGTTGTGGGAAAGATGCTGGAGTCAATTATAAAAGAGGAAATTACGGCACATTTGGATAACAGTAGAAAGATCAGTCCGAGTCAGCATGGATTTATGAAGGGGAAATCATGCTTGACAAATCTTCTGGAATTTTGTGAGGATGCAATTATGAAAATGGACAAGGGAGATCCAGTGGATGTGGTGTACCTGGACTTCCAGAAAGCTTTTGATAAAGTTCCACATGGGAGATTAGTGGGCAAAATTAGGGCACATGGTATTGAGGGTAGACTACTGACATGGATTGAAAATTGGCTGGCTGACAGGAAGCAAAGAGTAGCGATTAACGGGTCCCATTCGGAATGGCAGGCTGTGACCAGTGGGGTACCGCAAGGTTCGGTGCTGGGACCGCAGCTGTTTACAATATACATTAGAAATTTAAATGAAGGGATTAAAAGTAACATTAGCAAATTTGTCGATGACAGAAAGCTGGGTGGCAGTGAGAAATGTGAGGAGGATGTTATGAGAATGGATGGTGACTTGGACAGGTTGGGTGAGTGGGCAGATGCATGGCAGATGCAGTTTAATGTGCATGAATGTGAGGTTGTCCACTTTGGTGGCAAGAACAGGAAGGCAGATTACTATCTAAATGGAGACAAGTTAGGAAAGGGGGAAGTACAACGAGATCGAGTTGATCTCGTACATCAGTCAATGAAAGCAAGCATGCAGGTACAGCAGGAAGTGAAAACTAATGGCATGCTGGCCTTTATAACAAGAGGAATTGAGTATAGGAGTAAAGAGGTCCTTCTGCAGCTGTACAGGGCCCTAGTGAGACCCCACCTGGAGTATTGTCTGCAGTTTTAGTCTCCAAATTTGAGAAAGGACATTCTTGCTATTGAGGGAGTGCAACATAGTTTCACAAGGTTAATTCACGGAAAGACAGGACTTTCATATGTTGAAAGATTGGAGCGACTGGGCTTGTATACACTGGAATTTAGAAGGATGAGAGGGGATCTGATTGAAAAACATAAGATTATTAAGGAATTTGACACGCTGGAGGCAGGAAGCATGTTCCCGCTGATGGGTGAGTCCAGAACTAGAGGCCTCAGTTTAAGAATAAAGGGTAGGCCATTTAGAACAGAGATGCGGAAAAACTTTTTCACCCAGAGAGTGGTGGGTATGTTGGTGGCTCTGTCCTAGAAGGCAGTAGAGGCCAAGTCTCTGGATGCTCTCAGGAGAGAATCAGATAGAGGTCTTATAGATAGCGGGGACAAGGGATATGGGGAGAGGGCAGGAACGGGGTACTGATTGTGTATGATAAGCCTTGGTCACAGTGAATGGCGGTGCTGGCTAGAAGGGCCGGATGGACTACCCGGGCACCTACTGTCATTTGTCTATTGTGTACTGAGTTATTTATCCTCCGGTTTGACCACTTTTGTGGCACCAAACCAATCTGAAAGCAAGAAGGAAGTGTGACCATACGGGAAAGATTATTGAATTGAACAATCAAACGAAATGCCTTCCTTGACCTCAGAATCTTAATGCGGTTCGCCTATTGTTACTATTGTTGATTATTTGAGGGCGATAGTCCACCTTGTAAAGATATTGAGACTGAGGATTATTTCATGTGAAATTCACCAACTCTGTGTCATAGAATTGTCATAGAATACATATAATGTACAACGTTCTCGTTTGAAGGTGTGTATAAACAGAATTGAACATAATTGTTATTTTGTAATTCCAACAAGAGAGCGATTTTCATTGCACGATGACGCAATTCATATAAATGTCTTACCTCAAGTGTTTGTTTAGTGGACTGTCACTGATGTGATTAACCACGTGGTATGATTAACTGTCAGAGGGTACTTTCCTCACCTGTATAAGAGCTTGCAAAGCAATCAACAGTAGCGATCAGTAGTTGGACTGCTTTCAACTGATCACCAACTCACACAGAAAATGGGATATCCAGCAACTTACAACATCGCGAGTATTTACTATCCTGTACTGGCAGCGATTGGTATCCCTGGTAAGTAACTGGAATTGGCTACTACTGTATGTGTGTGTTTTGTTCTTCTTGCATTTGTTACAGACGGTGCCTCCTCCGGTTCATGTTCAAAGTTATATTTTATTTTATTCTTTAATTTTACCCTGGAATTGCTGCTCCTTTCTCAGGTCCGATCACTTTGTCAATATTAACAATTGATTGAGTGTTAATATTGATACTGTTCCGGCATTTTACCTTTCTCGTCTTTGCAGCTTTACCATCACGTGTTGTTCCAAATCTGATTCCACATCGACACAGAACCCCAAATGTTTACTGAAATGAAAACAAACCCTGCAGCATCGCCGCAGCTCTCTTTGCCAGAGCCCCGGTTTTTCGGCAACGCCCAGTTCCTTTTCTCTCCGTCTCAATGTCACTGGAAAGACTCGTCTGTTTATTTATCGACATGTCTCTGAAATCGCCACGATAAACTGAAAAACTCTTTTATATCACCGTGTCTTCTTAGGCCCAGTTTTGATTTAAATCAATATTTATTTCATTTCATCCATCCAGCATACAACATGAGGGAGCAAAATTCCTTATATTGCTTCTCAGTCGCAATGTACGAGATTGAAGTTTATTTGCCACCTGTACATCGAAACGCATTTAGCCGTCCTGCCCCTCCACTCCAAATGTCATCTTTCTGAGTCCATTTTATCCCTGCAAAATATAAAACCTTCAGCATTCTCAGCTGTCCGGATGAGTGAATCGATAAGTCGCTCACTGATAACTTGCCGACAACTGGAAAGTTGCAGCTCAACTGTTACTCGGGTCCGTCGTTGTCATCCAACCGAAGGACAGTGACAGAGCCCGTACGAAGGACATTTCCGCTCTCGGAATTGAAGCCTGTCACACCCGGCATATGATCAGATGTCTGAGATTCACTCAATCCGATTTAACACATTTCTATGCGTGTAATCCAAGTTAACATGATCTGGGTGTCTGCGTCTGAACCTAACTCTTCTTTGCTTCCTTGCAGTTAATTTAGTGGCTATTGTAATCCTGTCTCTGGGAAATTGCGGACTTACTAAATGCATCTCTCGTTACCTGATGGGAATGGCAGCAGCTGACTTACTGGGTGTTATTATTTCTGTTGTAATCGATCAGATCAATAATATTTATGTTTATGCCCTTCCTTTGCTCATTACGCCGGTTTGCGCCGTGACGATAGTCCTGAGTGTCGCAACCATGGATTGTTCCGTTTGGCTCACGGTGGCTTTCACATTCGATCGCAGCGTTGCAATCTGCAGTCAAAAGCTGCGGGAGCGATACTGCACCGAGAGGACAGCGACTATTGTGATAGTAATTGTGTGTTTAGGATGTTGTGCGAAAAGTGTTCCATTCTACTTTGCGGTAGAACCTCACCGTATCATTGACAACATACCCTGGCGATGCGTTTTCGGAATGGATTTCCTTACTTTACCAGCGTGGAAAGCATTCCAGTTGTTTAGCACGATCACTACACCTTTATTGCCGATCGGTTTGATTCTACTTTTTAATGCTTTAACAGTCAGTCATATTATCGCGGCAAACAGAGTTCGCCGGGGGCTCAGGAACAGCAGAGAGAAAAAGAACGATCCAGAGGTGGAGAACCGGAGAAAGTCAATAATTTTGTTGTTCGCACTTTCTGCCAATTTCATATTGTTGTGGATCCCCTTTATTGTATACACTATGAACTGGCAAGTTCAGAATTACTATTACACCAACAGATATCTGAATACCCCGACGTATATCCTGCAACAGTTTGGGTTCATGTTACAATATCTCTGTACCTGCACCAACACGTGTATCTACACTCTGGCACAGAGGAAATTCAGGCAGGAGCTGAAGGCTGTAGTCAAACATCTGGTTACGTTATATGATCGACTCTGTTCGATTGTCAGCTTCGAAGGAGTTCAAATGCATTTCAATGTTATTTCCATGTCTGGTAAATGTGTCCATATTCCAGCAGCCAGGTGAGCAAATGTTAGTAGTTTGCCGGTTCCAGTAAATTCAGCAGAATTACTTCAACAATACGGGGAATAAACAACAAATGGACTCTCTAAGTATCTCCAAACCTATTTGCCCGTTCCCTCACAAAAATTTACTGTCGTAACGGTTCAGAGGTTCACCCTGACAACCCTCTGCTGAACCCACACCAACATTGCTTTTGGTCCATTACTGAGGTCCACAACCCCAGAGACTGGGAACGATACACTGTGGGGTTGACAGAGACTAGGGACTGTACAGTATAGGGGTGAAAGAGACTGGAGATTATAGAGTATAGGTGTTGACAGAGACTGGAGTCTCTAGAGTATAGGGGTGACAGAGACTGGAGGCGATACACTACAGGAGTGAGAGAGACTGGAGTCTATAGAGTATAGGGGTGACAGAAAGTGGAGATTATAGAGAATGGGGAGTCAGAGATTATACAAACTATACAGTATAGGGGTGACAGAGTCTGGAGTCTATAGAGTATAGGGGTGACAGAGACTGGAGATTATAGAGAATAGGGGAGTCAGAGCTGGAAATTATAGAGAATAGGGGAGTCAGAGACTGGAGATTATAGAGTATAAGGGTGACAGCGACTGGAGACGATACGCTATGGGGTTGACCGAGACTAGGGACAACACAGTACAGGGGTGACAGAGGCGGGAGTTTAGAAAGTATAGGGTTGACAGAGACTGGAGACAATACACTACAGGGGTGACAGAGACTAGGAACGATACAGTATAGGGGAGTCAGAGACTGGAGACTATAGAGTATGGGGGTGACAGAGACCGGAGATTACGGAGAATAGGGGTGACAGAGACTAGGGACAGGACAGTATAGGGGTGACAGAGACTGGAGACTATAGTGTATAGGGATGACAGACCGGAGACGATACACTACAGGGGTGACAGAGACTAGGGACTATACACTACAGGGGTGACAAAGACTGGAGACTATAGAGTATAGGGATGACGGAGACCGGAGACGATACACTACAGGGGTGACAGAGACTGGAGACTATAGAGTACAGTGATGACAGAGACTGGAGACGATACACTACAGGGATGACAGACTAGGGACTATACACTATAGGGATGACAGAGACTGGAGACTATAGAGTACAGGGATGACAGAGACCGGAGACGATACACTACAGGGGTGACAGAGACTGGAGTATACAGAGTACAGGGGTGACTGAGAATGGAGAATATAGGGTATAGTGGTGACAGCGGCTGGAGACTGCAGTATAGGGGTGAAGAAACGAGAGACTGTGCACTTTATGTGTGACAGAATCCAGGGATAATTCACTGTAGGTTTACAGAGTCTGGAGACTTGACAGTGTTAGGGGGATAGAGAGGACAGACCGTACAGTATAGGGGAGACAGAGACTGGAGATGATGCAGTGTCGGTGTGACGAAGACAGGAAACTATACAGTATGGATGTCAGAGAATGGTATCTAAGGGAGACAAAGACAGCAGAATATGCAATAAGGGAGAGAAGGATACGATAATGTATAGGAAAAACAGAGACCGCGGAATAGACCGTGTAGAAATAACTGATACAAATAACGATTCTGGACACAGTCATTCCAAACGGTTTCATTTATTTTCACTCACACCGTTACTTCGGTTTCCAGACAGTTGAACGACCCCAAGAGACCGGAGAGACCTTTTGGGGTGTCCTGAGACAATACCCGGGTTAGTGGGGTCAGGCGCCCCACACCTTGCAGAGGTAACACCACTGGTGGGAGGGCATTATTGTTTTATATTCACCTTAGCATGTGGACACTGATCAGTGGGACATTTGTTGTGGAATCAAACTGTAGCATGTTAGAACGCTGTTTAAAAAGGTCATTTTCTTCATCTAAAATAATTATTATCAACTGGTCACGTAATCCACACCCTCCCCTCGCCCAGACCAATAGTGCTTCTCGGCCAGGCGGAGGCAGATTTAAACCCTCAGTCTGCCTTTGCTGGGAGATGTGGCGGTTGGCTTTGACGTTTGGTGGGTAGCTATATGGGAAGGTTAAAAAAGAACAAAGTTTGTTATGAAGAAAGCTTTGTATATTTGTATTTTTTGCGGATATCTCTTTGTTTCCATTTGTCTCCTTTCTTCTTCACAACGTTTGAACAGCTTTTGCACTGTTTCCGCCTGGCACTGAATAAAACCCTTTGCACGAACGGGCTGTTGCGGCATAGGATCGCTTGCTTTTCAACTGGTGACCCGGGTCGGGTACGCTTTCTGAGCACATCACAGTGAGAAGTGACACCCTCAAATGCACATTAGATTATCCCAGATCAGGAATCATATCAAACAGTTCACAAAAAAGCTGCCCCCACCTCACAAAAATAACGAAAACCATGTTAAAAGTTCAAATTGTATTTATCAGTAAAGTACCTTGAGAGTCATCACGCCTCAAATTGACCTGCGCCCCCTAATCTCCGATATCCGCCGACACACCCCTAAACCTGCGCACACACTCAGATCTGTGCGAACTCCTGAACCCACGGACACCCCACTTGCATATTAGATCATCCCAGAGCAAGAATCATTTCCAAAATGCTGCCTGCACCTTAAACTAATGCCAAAAACAAAGTTCAAAGAGCATTTTTGTTAAAGTATCAAAACCGAAACAACCTTGGGTTTTGTCATAACCCCAGGTCCGCAGACACCTTTAATGATGTTATTCACCGTACGGGTGGTCGTCGGTAGTGAGGCCCCGGGGCTCTTGCACGCTGTGTGGCACCAATACGTCACAGACCGGTTGTAGAGCGATCTGCACAGGGGGTAACCTGGGAACCTGTGTCAAGTATGTCTATAGCACAAATACCCGCCATACCTAGCGATAAGCTGTAGATTTGCCTCACTGAGCCTTCAGGAAGAGGACTTAACACTTCAGTGTTTTTCTTGTCGTATTGATTGGACTGTGTCCCGATCGAGAAGCCATGCCGTTCCCTCACCGGGTCTCTCTGAAGTTTCCTGACTTCCCTTCCTGCCGGAGTGACCGCGGGCTCACTCTCTGAGGGTTTTCACGTTCATTACACTCCCTCCTGAAGCGGTCGCTTTTTCCAGACACCCCGTCCAACAGCGTCCCTCTGCTCAGTGTATCCCATCAGAGGGTCCGGCTCCCTGTCGGCTTTGTCAGGCCTGGTGGCGGCAGCTGTCCATTGTAGCCTGGACATCTCAGTTCACAAACCTGCCTCAAACTCCTGTAACATCCCCGGTTGTGATATATCATTGTTCTCTTCAGCAACGGAGGCTACTACCGAGGTCGCCATCCTGCTGACGGAGGCCTCCCGCTCACCCGTCGCATTTTCCTCCCCTCTGACTTCTCTGATCAGCTCCACAAACGCGGCAGGGAGGGGTACGCGTCTCACCGACATTCTGAGGCAATATCGATCGTCGCCTGTGACTGTGTGCCATTTTGTCACTTGATCTATCCTTAACTAATTCACCTCAGCCATTTGTCTGGCCCGTCTCCGCCGCAGGCAACTCAGCCGTCTCTCGGGCCGAAAGCTGCAGGCAGGAAGTTTCTCTCCCTTCTCCTGAAACATGTTCCTTCACTCCGTCATAAACTCCACTGGGCTTCCGACCGCGCCAACGACGTCTTTCAGCGCTTGCATGTACCCGCGTCAGTGTTCAAAGGCTCCGTCTTTCAGCGCTTGCGTGTACCCGCGGCAGTGGTCAAAGTCTCCGACTTTCAGCGCTTGCCTGTACCCGCAGCAGAGGTCAAAGGCTCCGTCTGTCAACGCTTGCGTGTACTCGCGGCAGTGGTCAAAGGCCCCGTCTTTCAGGGCTTGCATGTACCCGCGGCAGTGGTCAAAGGCTCCGTCTTTCAGCGCTTGCATGTACCCGCGGCAGTGGTCAAAGGCTCCGTCTTTCAGCGCTTGCGTGTACCCGCGGCAGTGGTCAAAATCTCCATCTTTCAGCGCTTGCGAGTACCCGCGGCAGTGGTCAAAGGCTCCGTCTTTCAGCGCTTGCGTGTACCCGGGGCAGTGGTCAAAGGCTCCGTCTTTCAGCGCTTGCTGGTACCCGCGGCAGTGGTCAAAGTCTCCGTCTTTTAGCGCTTGCATGTACCCGCGGCAGTGGTCAAAGGCTCCGTCTTTCAGCGCTTGCATGTACACGCGGCAGTGGTCAAAGGCTCCGTCTGTCAGCGCTTGCCTGTACCCGCGGCAGTGGTCAAAGGCTCCGTCTTTCAGCGCTTGCGTGTACCCGCGGCAGTGGTCAAAATCTCCATCTTTCAGCGCTTGCGAGTACCCGCGGCAGTGGTCAAAGGCTCCGTCTTTCAGCGCTTGCGTGTACCCGCGGCAGTGGTCAAAGGCCCCGTCTTTCAGCGCTTGCCTGTACCCGCAGCAGTGGTCAAAGGCTCCGTCTGTCAGCGCTTGCGTGTACTCGCGGCAGTGGTCAAAGGCCCCGTCTTTCAGCGCTTGCATGTACCCGCGGCAGTGGTCAAAGGCTCCGTCTTTCAGCGCTTGCATGTACCCGCGGCAGTGGTCAAAGGCTCCGTCTTTCAACGCTTGCGTGTACCCGCGGCAGTGGTCAAAGTCTCCATCTTTCAGCGCTTGCGTGTACCCGCGGCAGTGGTCAAAGGCTCCGTCTTTCAGCGCTTGCGTGTACCCGCGGCAGTGGTCAAAGGCTCCGTCTTTCAGCGCTTGCGTGTACCCGCGGCAGTGGTCAAAGGCTCCGTCTTTCAACGCTTGCATGTACCCGCGGCGGTGGTCAAAGGCTCCGTCTTTCAGCGCTGGCATGTACCCGCGGCAGTGGTCAAAGGCTCCGTCTTTCAGCGCTTGCGTGTACCCGCGGCGGTGGTCAAAGGCTCCTTCTTTCAGCGCTTGCATGTACCCGCGGCAGTGGTCAAAGGCTCCGTCTTTCAGCGCTTGCGTGTACCCGCGGCAGTGGTCAATGGCTCCGTCTTTCAGCACTTGCATGTACCCGGTGCAATGGTCAAAGGCTCCGTCTTTCAGCGCTTGCATGTACCTGCGGCAGTGGTCAAAGGCCCCGTCTTTCAGCGCTTGCATGTACCCGGTGCAATGGTCAAAGGCTCCGTCTTTCAGCGCTTGCATGTACCCGCGGCAGTGTTCAAAGGCTCCGTCTTTCAACGCTTGCGTGTACCCGCGGCAGTGGTCAAAGTCTCCATCTTTCAGCGCTTGCGTGTACCCGCGGCAGTGGTCAAAGGCTCCGTCTTTCAGCGCTTGCGTGTACCCGCGGCAGTGGTCAAAGGCTCCGTCTTTCAGCGCTTGCGTGTACCCGCGGCAGTGGTCAAAGGCTCCGTCTTTCAACGCTTGCATGTACCCGCGGCGGTGGTCAAAGGCTCCGTCTTTCAGCGCTGGCATGTACCCGCGGCAGTGGTCAAAGGCTCCGTCTTTCAGCGCTTGCGTGTACCCGCGGCGGTGGTCAAAGGCTCCTTCTTTCAGCGCTTGCATGTACCCGCGGCAGTGGTCAAAGGCTCCGTCTTTCAGCGCTTGCGTTTACCCGCGGCATTGGTCAATGGCTCCGTCTTTCAGCACTTGCATGTACCCGGTGCAATGGTCAAAGGCTCCGTCTTTCAGCGCTTGCATGTACCTGCGGCAGTGGTCAAAGGCCCCGTCTTTCAGCGCTTGCATGTACCCGGTGCAATGGTCAAAGGCTCCGTCTTTCAGCGCTTGCATGTACCCGCGGCAGTGTTCAAAGGCTCCGTCTTTCAGCGCTTGCGTGTACCCGCGGCAGTGGTCAAAGTCTCCGTCTTTCAGCGCTTGCCTGTACCCGCAGCAGTGGTCAAAGTCTCCGTCTGTCAACGCTTGCGTGTACTCGCGGCAGTGGTCAAAGGCCCCGTCTTTCAGCGCTTGCATGTACCCGCGGCAGTGGTCAAAGGCTCCGTCTTTCAGCGCTTCCATGTACCCGCGGCAGTGGTCAAAGGCTCCGTCTTTCAGCGCTTGCGTGTACCTGGTGCAATGATCAAAGGCTCCGTCTTTCAGCGCTTGCCTGTACCCGCAGCAGTGGTCAAAGGCTCCGTCTGTCAACGCTTGCGTGTACTCGCGGCAGTGGTCAAAGGCCCCGTCTTTCAGCGCTTGCATGTACCCGCGGCAGTGGTCAAAGGCTCCGTCTTTCAGCGCTTGCATGTACCCGCGGCAGTGGTCAAAGGCTCCGTCTTTCAGCGCTTGCGTGTACCCGCGGCTGTGGTCAAAATCTCCATCTTTCAGCGCTTGCGAGTACCCGCGGCAGTGGTCAAAGGCTCCGTCTTTCAGCGCTTGCTGGTACCCGCGGCAGTGGTCAAAGTCTCCGTCTTTCAGCGCTTCCTTGTACCCGCGGCAGTGGTCAAAGGCCCCGTCTTTTAGCGCTTGCGTGTAGACGCGGCAGTGGTCAAAGGCTCCGTCTGTCAGCGCTTGCCTGTACCCGCGGCAGTGGTCAAAGGCTCCGTCTTTCAGCGCTTGCGTGTACCCGCGGCAGTGGTCAAAATCTCCATCTTTCAGCGCTTGCGAGTACCCGCGGCAGTGGTCAAAGTCTCCGTCTTTCAGCGCTTGCGTGTACCCGCGGCAGTGGTCAAAGTCTCCGTCTTTCAGCGCTTGCGTGTACCCGCGGCAGTGGTCAAAGGCTCCGTCTTTCAGCGCTTGCGTGTACCCGCGGCAGTGGTCAAAGTCTCCGTCTTTCAGCGCTTGCGTGTACCCGCGGCAGTGGTCAAAGTCTCCGTCTTTCAGCGCTTGCGTGTACCCGCGGCAGTGGTCAAAGGCTCCGTCTTTCAGCGCTTGCGTGTACCCGCGGCAGTGGTCAAAGGCTCCGTCTGTCAGCGCTTGCCTGTACCCGCGGCAGTGGTCAAAGGCTCCGTCTTTCAGCGCTTGCATGTACCCGCGGCAGTGGTCAAAGGCTCCGTCTTTCAGCGCTTGCGTGTACCCGCGGCTGTGGTCAAAATCTCCATCTTTCAGCGCTTGCGAGTACCCGCGGCAGTGGTCAAAGGCTCCGTCTTTCAGCGCTTGCTGGTACCCGCGGCAGTGGTCAAAGTCTCCGTCTTTCAGCGCTTCCTTGTACCCGCGGCAGTGGTCAAAGGCCCCGTCTTTTAGCGCTTGCATGTACCCGCGGCAGTGGTCAAAGGCTCCGTCTTTCAGCGCTTGCGTGTAGACGCGGCAGTGGTCAAAGGCTCCGTCTGTCAGCGCTTGCCTGTACCCGCGGCAGTGGTCAAAGGCTCCGTCTTTCAGCGCTTGCGTGTACCCGCGGCAGTGGTCAAAATCTCCATCTTTCAGCGCTTGCGAGTACCCGCGGCAGTGGTCAAAGTCTCCGTCTTTCAGCGCTTGCGTGTACCCGCGGCAGTGGTCAAAGTCTCCGTCTTTCAGCGCTTGCGTGTACCCTCGGCAGTGGTCAAAGGCTCCGTCTTTCAGCGCTTGCGTGTACCCGCGGCAGTGGTCAAAGTCTCCGTCTTTCAGCGCTTGCGTGTACCCGCGGCAGTGGTCAAAGTCTCCGTCTTTCAGCGCTTGCGTGTACCCGCGGCAGTGGTCAAAGGCTCCGTCTTTCAGCGCTTGCGTGTACCCGCGGCAGTGGTCAAAGGCTCCGTCTGTCAGCGCTTGCCTGTACCCGCGGCAGTGGTCAAAGGCTCCGTCTGTCAGCGCTTGCCTGTACCCGCGGCAGTGGTCAAAGGCTCCGTCTTTCAGCGCTTGCGTGTACCCGCGGCAGTGGTCAAAATCTCCATCTTTCAGCGCTTGCGAGTACCCGCGGCAGTGGTCAAAGTCTCCGTCTTTCAGCGCTTGCGTGTACCCGCGGCAGTGGTCAAAGTCTCCGTCTTTTAGCGCTTGCTTGTACTCGTGGCAGTGGTCAAAGGCCCCGTCTTTCAGCGCTTGCTGGTACCCGCGGCAGTGGTCAAAGGCCCCGTATTTCGGCGCTTGCCTGTACCCGCGGCAGTGGTCAAAGGCTCCGTCTTTCAGCGCTTGCATGTACCCGCGGCAGTGGTCAAAGGCTCCGTCTTTCAGCGCTTGCGTGTACCCGCGGCTGTGGTCAAAATCTCCATCTTTCAGCGCTTGCGAGTACCCGCGGCAGTGGTCAAAGGCTCCGTCTTTCAGCGCTTGCTGGTACCCGCGGCAGTGGTCAAAGTCTCCGTCTTTCAGCGCTTCCTTGTACCCGCGGCAGTGGTCAAAGGCCCCGTCTTTTAGCGCTTGCATGTACCCGCGGCAGTGGTCAAAGGCTCCGTCTTTCAGCGCTTGCGTGTAGACGCGGCAGTGGTCAAAGGCTCCGTCTGTCAGCGCTTGCCTGTACCCGCGGCAGTGGTCAAAGGCTCCGTCTTTCAGCGCTTGCGTGTACCCGCGGCAGTGGTCAAAATCTCCATCTTTCAGCGCTTGCGAGTACCCGCGGCAGTGGTCAAAGTCTCCGTCTTTCAGCGCTTGCGTGTACCCGCGGCAGTGGTCAAAGTCTCCGTCTTTCAGCGCTTGCGTGTACCCGCGGCAGTGGTCAAAGGCTCCGTCTTTCAGCGCTTGCGTGTACCCGCGGCAGTGGTCAAAGTCTCCGTCTTTCAGCGCTTGCGTGTACCCGCGGCAGTGGTCAAAGTCTCCGTCTTTCAGCGCTTGCGTGTACCCGCGGCAGTGGTCAAAGGCTCCGTCTTTCAGCGCTTGCGTGTACCCGCGGCAGTGGTCAAAGGCTCCGTCTGTCAGCGCTTGCCTGTACCCGCGGCAGTGGTCAAAGGCTCCGTCTGTCAGCGCTTGCGTGTACCCGCGGCAGTGGTCAAAATCTCCATCTTTCAGCGCTTGCGAGTACCCGCGGCAGTGGTCAAAGTCTCCGTCTTTCAGCGCTTGCGTGTACCCGCGGCAGTGGTCAAAGTCTCCGTCTTTTAGCGCTTGCTTGTACTCGTGGCAGTGGTCAAAGGCCCCGTCTTTCAGCGCTTGCTGGTACCCGCGGCAGTGGTCAAAGGCCCCGTATTTCGGCGCTTGCCTGTACCCGCGGCAGTGGTCAAAGTCTCCGTCTTTCAGCGCTTGCGTGTACCCGCGGCAGTGGTCAAAGGCTCCGTCTTTCAGCGCTTGCGTGTACCCGCGGCAGTGGTCAAAGTCTCCGTCTTTCAGCGCTTGCGTGTACCCGCGGCAGTGGTCAAAGTCTCCGTCTTTCAGCGCTTGCGTGTACCCGCGGCAGTGGTCAAAGGCTCCGTCTTTCAGCGCTTGCGTGTACCCGCGGCAGTGGTCAAAGGCTCCGTCTGTCAGCGCTTGCCTGTACCCGCGGCAGTGGTCAAAGGCTCCGTTTGTCAGCGCTTGCGTGTACCCGCGGCAGTGGTCAAAGGCTCCGTCTTTCAGCGCTGGCATGTACCCGCGGCAGTGGTCAAAGCCTCCGTCTTTCAGCGCTTGCTGGTACCCGCGGCAGTGGTCAAAGGCTCCGTCTTTCAGCGCTTGCGTGTACCCGCGGCAGTGGTCAAAGGCTCCGTCTTTCAGCGCTTGCTGGTACCCGCGGCAGTGGTCAACGTCTCCGTCTTTCAGCGCTTGCTTGTACCCGCGGCAGTGGTCAAAGGCCCCGTCTTTTAGCTCTTGCATGTACCAGCGGCAGTGGTCAAAGGCTCCGTCTTTCAGCGCTTGCATGTACCCGCGGCAGTGGTCAAAATCTCCATCTTTCAGCGCTTGCGAGTACCCGCGGCAGTGGTCAAAGGCTCCGTCTTTCAGCGCTTGCTGGTACCCGCGGCAGTGGTCAAAGTCTCCGTCTTTCAGCGCTTGCTTGTACCCGCGGCAGTGGTCAAAGGCCCCGTCTTTTAGCGCTTGCATGTACCCGCGGCAGTGGTCAAAGGCTCCGTCTTTCAGCGCTTGCGTGTACACGCGGCAGTGGTCAAAGGCTCCGTCTGTCAGCGCTTCCCTGTACCCGCGGCAGTGGTCAAAGGCTCCGTCTTTCAGCGCTTGCGTGTACCCGCGGCAGTGGTCAAAGGCTCCGTCTTTCAGCGCTTGCTTGTACCCGCGGCAGTGGTCAAAGGCTCCGTCTTTCAGCGCTTGCATGTACCCGCGGCAGTGGTCAAAGGCTCCGTCTTTCAGCGCTTGCTTGTACTCGTGGCAGTGGTCAAAGGCCCCGTCTTTCAGCGCTTGCGTGTACCCGCGGCAGTGGTCAAAGGCTCCGTCTTTCAGCGCTTGCGTGTACCCGCGGCAGTGGTCAAAGGCTCCGTCTTTCAGCGCTTGCGTGCACCCGCGGCAGTGGTCAAAGGCTCCGTCTTTCAGCGCTTGCTTGTACTCGTGGCAGTGGTCAAAGGCCCCGTCTTTCAGCGCTTGCGTGTACCCGCGGCAGTGGTCAAAGGCTCCGTCTTTCAGCGCTTGCTTGTACCCGCGGCAGTGGTCAAAGGCTCCGTCTTTCAGCGCTTGCTTGTACCCGCGGCAGTGGTCAAAGGCTCCGTCTTTCAGCGCTTGCATGTACCCGCGGCAGTGGTCAAAGGCTCCGTCTTTCAGCGCTTGCTTGTACTCGTGGCAGTGGTCAAAGGCCCCGTCTTTCAGCGCTTGCTGGTACCCGCGGCAGTGGTCAAAGGCCCCGTATTTCGGCGCTTGCCTGTACCCGCGGCAGTGGTCAAAGGCTCCGTCTTTCAGCGCTTGCTGGTACCCGCGGCAGTGGTCAAAGTCTCCGTCTTTCAGCGCTTGCTTGTACTCGTGGCAGTGGTCAAAGGCCCCGTCTTTCAGCGCTTGCATGTACCCGCGGCAGTGGTCAAAGGCTCCGTCTTTCAGCGCTTGCGTGTACCCGCGGCAGTGGTCAAAGGCTCCGTCTGTCAGCGCTTGCCTGTACCCGCGGCAGTGGTCAAAGGCTCCGTCTTTCAGCGCTGGCATGTACCCGCGGCAGTGGTCAAAGGCTCCGTCTTTCAGCACTTGCATGTACCCGGTGCAATGGTCAAAGGCTCCGTCTTTCAGCGCTTGCTTGTACCCGCGGCAGTGGTCAAAGGCTCCGTCTTTCAGCGCTTGCCTGTACCCGCGGCAGTGGTCAAAGGCTCCGTCTGTCAACGCTTGCGTGTACCCGCGGCAGTGGTCAAAGGCTCCGTCTTTCAGCGCTGGCATCTACCCGCGGCAGTGGTCAAAGGCTCCGTCTTTCAGCGCTTGCTGGTACCCGCGGCAGTGGTCAAAATCTCCATCTTTCAGCGCTTGCGAGTACCCGCGGCAGTGGTCAAAGGCTCCGTCTTTCAGCGCTTGCTGGTACCCGCGGCAGTGGTCAACGTCTCCGTCTTTCAGCGCTTGCTTGTACCCGCGGCAGTGGTCAAAGGCCCCGTCTTTTAGCGCTTGCATGTACCCGCGGCAGTGGTCAAAGGCTCCGTCTTTCAGCGCTTGCCTGTACTTGCGGCAGTGGTCAAAGGCTCCGTCTGTCAGCGCTTGCCTGTACCCGCGGCAGTGGTCAAAGGCTCCGTCTTTCAGCGCTTGCGTGTACCCGCGGCAGTGGTCAAAGGCTCCGTCTGTCAGCGCTTGCCTGTACCCGCGGCAGTGGTCAAAGGCTCCGTCTTTCAGCGCTGGCATGTACCCGCGGCAGTGGTCAAAGCCTCCGTCTTTCAGCGCTGGCATATACCCGCGGCAGTGCTCAAAGTCTCCGTCTTTCAGGGGCTCACAGCCTCAGCAGTCGGACTTCTCAGGCTCTCTTCAGTCGCTGTCTTTTCACATGAAAAGCGCGGCAATTGATCCTCGTCTGAGGAGTTGCTCCGCCCAAGTCTCATATTCCTCCTCACTCTGTGAGGTGCGCTTCCTTCCCGGGAAATTCCTCACTCTCCGATAACCGGGACTCTCCGCCGGTGCGTACGGCCATTTATCCGGCAGCTGAGGCCAGATACAACGCAGAACTGTCACCCTTCGCTGGAGGTCCCATTCGCTCTTCCACATCGGGCCACACCCTCCCCTCACTCCGCCGAAACGACAGCAGCTTTTCTTTAAAGTTTCCGCGCACAGCGACAGGAATCTCGGCTTCCGATTCGTCAGCCTCGCCTTCACTCCCCTCTTCTCGAAAGGATGAAGGGCCCACGACCCACCCCCGCTCCCGGGGCCGCAAGAGCACCGGACAGATCTACTGCCCTAACGAAAGCGCTAGTATAAGCTCAAGCGAAATCTTTGCCTGCCATTTTGTCAAATCCTCGCTCCATGATCGCGACTGTTGCTGATGCTCTAACGGTACTTATAATCATAAGTCTCATTTAATATGGGCGACGGATATCCATTCCATTCCAAACACAAGCATTAGCTACAGGTAATCTCTTCGATTCGCAACAACATTCAATCCCTGCAGCCTTCATAATCCCGTCTCTCAATCACTTGACGGACAATTGTTTAACTCAGGTTTAAACACACAGACCCACTTGCTCAATGCTCAGGGCAATCACACAGCAGCTCAGACACTCCATCCCGGACGAGCCCCAACAATGAAACCCTCTGCTTGCCTGGGCTGCCCTCGGTGGCAGTCCCATACATCTTTCAATTACCTCGTACGTCCGGTGTATGCATACTACAGTCGCTCCAATTCTGTGCACAAGTTGGGGCTCAAATCATTCACAAATTATATTCAGCGATCCACAGTGGACTACCGCAAACAGGCTCCATCTATAAATGCACTTTAAACTACAGTTTGTTTTGACTCTGATTTTAAGTTGGTTGCTGCCATTTTGTGAACTATTTGATTTTTTCTCTCTCTCTGGCATAATCTAATGTGTAAGTGGGAAATGTTGGCGGGTTGGAAGTGCCCACGGATTTTGGATGAGAACTGATTTGGGGGTGGACACCGATTTCTGGATGTTGGTGAATTTTTGGGGTGATGACAAATATCAAGGTTGTTCCGTGTACGGATACTTAAATAATAACTTTGGAAGTTGAAAAAATGTTCTTGCTACATTTAATGTGGTGTAAGCTATATTGTGAACTGTTTGAAATGTTTCTTTTACTGGGGTAACCTATTGAGCATGTACTGGGTCGCTCGTCTTTGGGGGTCTACACAGATTTGGGGATGTACATGGCGAGTATGAGTGTATCCGTTTTAGGGGTACCGGTAGATGTGGATGTTTGTGACGAATCTAAAGCGTGTTTCATTAGTAAATACGTTGAGAGTACATAGATAGAACTTTTTGACGGTGGAGGAAGCGATATTGTGAACTGTTTAAAATGATTCTTTTAAAAAGAGACTTTGGGAGACTCCGTGAGGATGTATGGGAGCGGAGAGGACTCAGCTGACGGTCTACCGAGCAGTAGTTCTCACCACCCTCCTCTATCCCAGCGAGACCTGGACTGTCTACAGCAGACACGCTAAACAGCTCAACCACTTCCACTTGAGCTGCCTCCGCAGCCTTCTCCACATACGATGGCAGGACAAAGTCGCAGACATTGAGGTCCTGGAGCGGGCTAGCACCCACAGTATCTGCACCCTCCGACACCAGATGGGCTGGCCATGTCGTCAGGATGTCTGACAGTCGACTACCAAAACAGCTGCTGTATGGAGAGCTGTGCCAGGGCAAGCGCTCAGTTGGAGGGCAGAAGAAACGTTTCAAAGACTGCCTCAAAGTGTCCCTCAAAGACCTCAACATCAATCCCAGCAGCTGGGAATCGCTTGCTCCGGACCGCCCAACCTGGTGGAGCAGGACCACTAAAGGAGAGTTTTCAGCAGAAATCAGACGCACCGCAGAGGCTCAGAGAATCGAACTGCCTCCACTTCCACTGCAGCACCTACCCTCATGTGTCCCACATGTGGGCGAGCTCTCCGGTCCCGGATTGGCCTCACCAGTCACCTCCGGACCCACAGTCACAAACCCTCCACCTGACAGAAGTCGTGGTCGCCTTCGACTCCGAAGGACGAACAACAACAACTATGAACCTTCAACAGTCTTCTTGCTACTTTACAGTGGAGGCAGTCTTTTTATATCGAGGTATGGCGAATATAAAAGGCTGTGACCAATCGGGTTTTCTCAGTTATGGAAACCTTTTTGATAATTGCACATTGAATGGTGAATTTGTTCTATAATTTACGCCAGCTGCTTTGTGAACGGTTGAAATAATTCTTACCCTGGGATAATCTAATGTACATGTGGAACTGTAGGAGGAATTGGGATTGCACACGGATTTGGTGGTGTGCACAGATTTATGAGTCTATCGGCAATTATGGATGAACGGGGCTTTAAGATTCCGTCCTGATTTGGGTGTGTGTCGAATATAAAGCTGACTTCATTACTAAATACTTTGATCATAAGTCGAGAGTGAACTTTGAATTCTCAGAAGATGAACGCAGGTAATGTGTGAACTCATTAAAATGATTCTTACTTTCGGAGAATAGACTGCGCATGTGAGATTATCAGAGGGCTTCGGGTGCTGCGTGGCCGGGGTTAGAGATAGAGTGAGGGAGTAATTGCGCGGACATTAGGAAAATTATACCTCTTGGATTTCTTGATCTTGTTACTGGGGATTTAGGAACAGACAACCCTGAAACTTTGATCTGGCCGAAGCATTGATTAACCAGGTCCCACGCCTGCCTTTATTGTGATTTACCGGACATCTTTTTCAGGGTTGAAGGTTATTAATATGGTAAAGTGACGCGTCTGTTACTTATCGATCGTGTTGTGGTGGATGTTGATTATAGGAAATGCGTGCAATGTGTAGGCGTGAGTGTGCCACCGTTTCTGGTGGCGTGGGGACCACACTGTGTGGTTGTGAGTGGGCATTTATGGAGGTTGTGTTTCCTCCATGGTCCAGGGTAATGAAAGGCTTGCCACTTTGAGCATTAGGGTATGTAAGACCCCGCTGTTAGTTTTTATTTTGACCATTTGGGGAGTACATTATGCTTTGAGGTCAAGTTATGTGGCTTCACCTCGCAGTAAGATGTAACCTCCCTGCATTTGTTTTTCTCTGAGGTTTAAGATAAATCAGTGTCTGTCGGGGGCGTGTGTACCCGAGAGTAAATTATAGCATTTACTGGATATTCAGTGTCAATTAACCCTGCAACCTGGGGTTCAGGGGTGACATATTTTCTGTGATTCCTTGATTTTTTTTATTGCCATCCCGTGGAAAAGGATAATGAAAAGCCTGTCACATTGATTAGGTGCAATTATATAACCATGTAAAAATTACAGCTCGGAAACAGGCCATTTCGGCCCTTCTAGTCCGTGCTGAACTCTCACGTAGTCCCAGCTACCTGCACTCAGCCCATAATCCTCCATTCCTTTCCTGTCCATATACCTATCCATTTTTTTTTAAATGGCAATATCAAACCTGGCTCTACCCCTTCTACTGGACGCTCGTTCCACACAGCTAACACTCTCTGAGTAAAGAGGTTCCCTCTCGTGTCACCCCTAAAGTTTTGCCCCTTAACACTCAACTCATGTCCCCTTATTTGAATCTCTCCTGCTCTCAGTGGAAAAAAGCCTATCCACGTCAACTCTATCTATCCCATCATAATTTTAAATACCTTTGTCAAGTACCCAACCCCCCCCCCCCCAACCTTCTGCGCTCCCAAGAATAATGATCTAACCTATTCAACCTTGTTTCTGTAATTTAGGTGCTAAAACACTGGTAACATTCTAGTAAATCACCTCTGTACTCTTTCTATTTTGTTGATATCTTTCCGATAATCCAGTGACCAGAACGGTACACAATACTGTAAATTTGGCCTCACCAATGCCAATTATGCGTGAAATGGGAAATTATCTGGTCTTTCCTGAACTCATGATTGGACGTTCATCGTCAACACGCAAACCTGCCATGTTGCTCCGCCCCAAGTCTTCATCACCAAGTCAACACTTACCTTCACTGGGATCCTCCTCGTCCGTTTATGTTTATGTTTACAACTACGCCGATGTGGTGCTTATCGTTGATGGCTCGGCAACGGTTGAAGGGTAAGTAGGTCAGGTGCTGTGACGGTGTGTGGGCCAGGGTTTCTGTGGATGTGAGGGTCAGGTGTTGTGACGGTGTGTGTACCAGGGTTTTTGAGGCTGTCAGGGTCAGGTGTTGTGACGGTGTGTGTACCAGGGTTTTTGAGGCTGTGAGGATCAGGTGTTGTGACGGTGTGTGGACCAGGGTTTCTGTGGCTGTGAGGGTCAGGTGTTGTGACGGTGTGTGTAACAGGGTTTTTGAGGCTGTGAGGGTCAGGTGTTGTGACGGTGTGTGGACCAGGGTTTCTGTGGCTGTGAGGGTCAGGTGTTGTGACGGTGCGTGGACCAAGGTTTCTGTGGCTGTGAGGGTCAGGAGCTGTGACGGTGTGTGGGCCAGGGTTTCTGTGGCTGTGAGGGTCAGGTGTTGTGACGGTGTGTGGGCCAGGGTTTCTGTGGCTGTGAGGGTCAGGTGTTGTGACGGTATGTGGATCAGGGTTTCAGTGGCTGTGAGGGTCAGGTGTTGTGACGGTGTGTGGGCCAGGGTTTCTGTGGCTGTGAGGGTCAGGTGTTGTGACGGTGTGTGGGCCAGGGTTTCTCTGGCTGTGAGGGTCAGGTGTTGTGACGGTGTGTGGACCAGGGTTTCTGTGGCTGTGAGGGTCAGGTGTTGTGACGGTGTTTGGGCCAGGGTTTCTGTGGCTGTGAGGGTCCGGTGTTGTGACGGTGAGTGGACCAGGGTTTCTGTGGCTGTGAGGGTCAGGTGTTTTGACGGTGTGTGGGCCAGGGTTTCTGTGGCTGTGAGGGTCCGGTGTTGTGACGGTGAGTGGACCAGGGTTTCTGTGGCTGTGAGGGTCAGGTGTTTTGACGGTGTGTGGACCAGGATTTCTGTGACTGTGAGGGTCAGATGTTGTGACGGTGTGTGGACCAGGGTTTCTGTGGCTGTGAGGGTCAGGTGTTGTGACGGTGTGTGGACCAGGGTTACTGTAACTGTTAGGGTCAGGTGTTGTGACGGTGTGTGGACCAGGGTTTCAGTGGCTGTGAGGGTCAGGTGTTTTGACGGTGTGTGGGCCAGGGTTTCTGTGGCTGTGAGGGTCAGGTGTTGTGACGGTGTGTGTACCAGGGTTTTTGAGGCTGTGAGGGTCAGGTGTTGTGACGGTGTGTGTACCAGGGTTATTGAGGCTGTGAGGATCAGGTGTTGTGACGGTGTGTGGACCAGGGTTTCTGTGGCTGTGAGGGTCAGGTGTTGTGACGGTGTGTGTACCAGGGTTTTTGAGGCTGTGAGGGTCAGGTGTTGTGACGGTGTGTGGACCAGGGTTTCTGTGGCTGTGAGGGTCAGGTGTTGTGACGGTGCGTGGACCAAGGTTTCTGTGGCTGTGAGGGTCAGGTGCTGTGACGGTGTGTGTACCAGGGTTTTTGAGGCTGTCAGGGTCAGGTGTTGTGACGGTGTGTGTACCAGGGTTATTGAGGCTGTGAGGATCAGGTGTTGTGACGGTGTGTGGACCAGGGTTTCTGTGGCTGTGAGGGTCAGGTGTTGTGACGGTGTGTGTACCAGGGTTTTTGAGGCTGTGAGGGTCAGGTGTTGTGACGGTGTGTGGACCAGGGTTTCTGTGGCTGTGAGGGCCAGGTGTTGTGACGGTGCGTGGACCAAGGTTTCTGTGGCTGTGAGGGTCAGGAGCTGTGACGGTGTGTGTGCCAGGGTTTCTGTGGCTGTGAGGGTCAGGTGTTGTGACGGTGTGTGGGCCAGGGTTTCTGTGGCTGTGAGGGTCAGGTGGTGTGACGGTATGTGGATCAGGGTTTCAGTGGCTGTGAGGGTCAGGTGTTGTGACGGTGTGTGGGCCAGGGTTTCTGTGGCTGTGAGGGTCAGGTGTTGTGACGGTGTGTGGGCCAGGGTTTCTCTGGCTGTGAGGGTCAGGTGTTGTGACGGTGTGTGGACCAGGTTTTCTGTGGCTGTGAGGGTCAGGTGTTGTGACGGTGTTTGGGCCAGGGTTTCTGTGGCTGTGAGGGTCCGGTGTTGTGACGGTGAGTGGACCAGGGTTTCTGTGGCTGTGAGGGTCAGGTGTTTTGACGGTGTGTGGGCCAGGGTTTCTGTGGCTGTGAGGGTCCGGTGTTGTGACGGTTAGTGGACCAGGGTTTCTGTGGCTGTGAGGGTCAGGTGTTTTGACGGTGTGTGGACCAGGGTTTCTGTGGCTGTGAGGGTCAGGTGTTGTGACGGTGTGTGGGCCAGGGTTTCTGTGACTGTGAGGGTCAGGTGTTGTGACGGTGTGTGGGCCAGGGTTTCAGTGGCTGTGAGGGTCAGATGTTGTGACGGTGTGTGGACCAGGGTTTCTGTGACTGTGAGGGTCAGGTGTTGTGACGGTGTGTGGACCAGGGTTTCTGTAACTGTGAGGGTCAGGTGTTGTGACGGTGTGTACCAGAGTTTCTGTGGCTGTGAGGGTCAGGTGGTGTGACGGTGTGTGGACCAGTGTTTCTGTGGCTGTGAGGGTCAGGTGTTGTGACGGTGTGTGTACCAGGGTTTCTGTGGGTGTGAGGTTCAGGTGTTGTGACAGTGTGTGGACCAGGGTTTCTGTGGCTGTGAGGGTCAGGTGTTGTGACGGTGTGTGGGCCAGGGTTTCAGTGGCTGTGAGGGTCAGGTGTTGTGACGGTGTGTGGCCCAGGGTTTCAGTGGCTGTGAAGGTCAGGTGTTGTGACGGTGTGTGGGCCAGGGTTTCTGTGGCTGTGAGTGTCAGGTGTTGTGACGGTGTGTGGTCGGGGGTTTCCGTGGCTGTGTGGGTCAGGTGTTGTGACGGTGTGTGGACCAGGGTTTCTGTGGCTGTGAGGGTCAGGTTTTGAGACGGAGTGTGGGCCAGGGTTTCTGTGGCTGTGAGGGTCCGGTGTTGTGACGGTGTGTGGGCCAGGGTTTCTGTGGCTGTGAGGGTCCGGTGTTGTGACGGTGTGTGGACCAGGGTTTCTGTGGCTGTGAAGGTCAGGTGTTGTGACGGTGTGTGGACCAGGGTTTCTGTGGCTGTGAGGGTCCTGTGTTGTGACGGTGTGTGAACCAGGGTTTCTGTGACTGTGAGGGTCAGGTGTTGTGACGGTTTGTGTACCAGGGTTTCTGTGACTGTGAGGGTCAGGTGTTGTGACGGTGTGTGGACCAGGGTTTCTGTGGCTGTGAAGGTCAGGTGTTGTGACGGTGTGTGGACCAGGGTTTCTGTGGCTGTGAGGGTCAGGTGGTGTGACTGTGTGGGCCAGGGTTTCTGTGACTGTGAGGGTCAGGTGTTGTGACGGTGTGTGGGCCAGGGTTTCTGTGGCTGTGAGGGTCAGGTGTTGTGACGGTGTGTGGGCCAGGGTTTCTGTGGCTGTGAGGGTCAGGTGGTGTGACGGTGTGTGGACCAGGGTTTCTGTGGCTGTGAGGGTCAGGTGTTGTGACGGTGAGTGGGCCAGGGTTTCTGTGGCTGTGAGGGTCAGGTGTTGTGACAGTGTCTGGACCATGGTTTTTGAGGCTGTGAGGGTCAGGTGCTCTGACGGTGTGTGTGCCAGGGTTTCTGTGGCTGTGAGGGTCAGGTGTTGTGACGGTGTTTGGGCCAGGGTTTCTGTAACTGTGAAGGTCAGGTGTTGTGACGGTGTGTGGGCCAGGGTTTCTGTGGCTGTGAGGGTCAGGTGTTGTGACGGTGTGTGGGCCGGGGTTTCCGTGGCTGTGTGGGTCAGGAGTTGTGACGGTGTGTGGACCAGGGTTTCTGTGGCTGTGAGGGTCAGGTTTTGAGACGGTGTGTGGGCCAGGGTTTCTGTGGCTGTGAGGGTCCGGTGTTGTGACGGTGTGTGGGCCAGGGTTTCTGTGGCTGTGAGGGTCCGGTGTTGTGACGGTGTGTGGACCAGGGTTTCTGTGGCTGTGAAGGTCAGGTGTTGTGACGGTGTGTGGACCAGGGTTTCTGTGGCTGTGAGGGTCCTGTGTTGTGACGGTGTGTGAACCAGGGTTTCTGTGACTGTGAGGGTCAGGTGTTGTGACGGTGTGTGTACCAGGGTTTCTGTGACTATGAGGGTCAGGTGTTGTGACGGTGTGTGGACCAGGGTTTCTGTGGCTGTGAAGGTCATGAGTTGTGACGGTGTGTGGACCAGGGTTTCTGTGGCTGTGAGGGTCAGGTGGTGTGACTGTGTGGGCCAGGGTTTCTGTGACTGTGAGGGTCAGGTGTTGTGACGGTGTGTGGGCCAGGGTTTCTGTGGCTGTGAGGGTCAGGTGGTGTGACGGTGTGTGGACCAGGGTTTCTGTGGCTGTGAGGGTCAGGTGTTGTGACGGTGTGTGGGCCAGGGTTTCTGTGGCTGTGAGGGTCAGGTATTGTGACGGTGTGTGGACCAGGGTTTCTGTGGCTGTGAGGGTCAGGTGGTGTGACGGTGTGTGGACCAGGGTTTCTGTGGCTGTGAGGGTCAGGTGCTCTGACGGTGTGTGTGCCAGGGTTTCTGAGGCTGTGAGGGTCAGGTGTTGTGACGGTGTGTGGACCAGGGTTTCTGTGACTGTGAGGGTCAGGTGCTCTGACGGTGTGTGTGCCAGGGTTTCTGAGGCTGTGAGGGTCAGGTGTTGTGACGGTGTTTGGGCCAGGGTTTCTGTAACTGTTAGGGTCAGGTGTTGTGACGGTGTGTGAACCAGGGTTTCTGTGGCTGTGAGGGTCTGGTGTTGTGACGGTGTTTGGGCCAGGGTTTCTGTGGCTGTGAGGGTCAGGTGTTGTGACGGTGTGTGAACCAGGGTTTCTGTGGCTGGGAGTGTCAGGTGTTGTGACGGTGTGTGGGCTAGGGTTTCTCTGGCTGTGAGGGTCAGGTGTTGTGATGTTGTGTGGACCAGGTTTTCTTTGACTGTGAGGGTCCGGTGTTGTGACATTGTGTGGACCAGGTTTTCTGTGGCTGTGAGTGTCAGGTGTTGTGACGGTGTGTGGGCCAGGGTTTCTGTGGCTGTGAGGGTCCGGTGTTGTGACGGTGTGTGGACCAGGGTTTCTGTGGCTGTGAAGGTCAGGTGTTGTGACGGTGTGTGGACCAGGGTTTCTGTGGCTGTGAGGGTCCTGTGTTGTGACGGTGTGTGAACCAGGGTTTCTGTGACTGTGAGGGTCAGGTGTTGTGACGGTTTGTGTACCAGGGTTTCTGTGACTGTGAGGGTCAGGTGTTGTGACGGTGTGTGGACCAGGGTTTCTGTGGCTGTGAAGGTCAGGTGTTGTGACGGTGTGTGGACCAGGGTTTCTGTGGCTGTGAGGGTCAGGTGGTGTGACTGTGTGGGCCAGGGTTTCTGTGACTGTGAGGGTCAGGTGTTGTGACGGTGTGTGGGCCAGGGTTTCTGTGGCTGTGAGGGTCAGGTGTTGTGACGGTGTGTGGGCCAGGGTTTCTGTGGCTGTGAGGGTCAGGTGGTGTGACGGTGTGTGGACCAGGGTTTCTGTGGCTGTGAGGGTCAGGTGTTGTGACGGTGAGTGGGCCAGGGTTTCTGTGGCTGTGAGGGTCAGGTGTTGTGACAGTGTCTGGACCATGGTTTTTGAGGCTGTGAGGGTCAGGTGCTCTGACGGTGTGTGTGCCAGGGTTTCTGTGGCTGTGAGGGTCAGGTGTTGTGACGGTGTTTGGGCCAGGGTTTCTGTAACTGTGAAGGTCAGGTGTTGTGACGGTGTGTGGGCCAGGGTTTCTGTGGCTGTGAGGGTCAGGTGTTGTGACGGTGTGTGGGCCGGGGTTTCCGTGGCTGTGTGGGTCAGGAGTTGTGACGGTGTGTGGACCAGGGTTTCTGTGGCTGTGAGGGTCAGGTTTTGAGACGGTGTGTGGGCCAGGGTTTCTGTGGCTGTGAGGGTCCGGTGTTGTGACGGTGTGTGGGCCAGGGTTTCTGTGGCTGTGAGGGTCCGGTGTTGTGACGGTGTGTGGACCAGGGTTTCTGTGGCTGTGAAGGTCAGGTGTTGTGACGGTGTGTGGACCAGGGTTTCTGTGGCTGTGAGGGTCCTGTGTTGTGACGGTGTGTGAACCAGGGTTTCTGTGACTGTGAGGGTCAGGTGTTGTGACGGTGTGTGTACCAGGGTTTCTGTGACTGTGAGGGTCAGGTGTTGTGACGGTGTGTGGACCAGGGTTTCTGTGGCTGTGAAGGTCATGAGTTGTGACGGTGTGTGGACCAGGGTTTCTGTGGCTGTGAGGGTCAGGTGGTGTGACTGTGTGGGCCAGGGTTTCTGTGACTGTGAGGGTCAGGTGTTGTGACGGTGTGTGGGCCAGGGTTTCTGTGGCTGTGAGGGTCAGGTGGTGTGACGGTGTGTGGACCAGGGTTTCTGTGGCTGTGAGGGTCAGGTGTTGTGACGGTGTGTGGGCCAGGGTTTCTGTGGCTGTGAGGGTCAGGTGTTGTGACGGTGTGTGGACCAGGGTTTCTGTGGCTGTGAGGGTCAGGTGGTGTGACGGTGTGTGGACCAGGGTTTCTGTGGCTGTGAGGGTCAGGTGCTCTGACGGTGTGTGTGCCAGGGTTTCTGAGGCTGTGAGGGTCAGGTGTTGTGACGGTGTGTGGACCAGGGTTTCTGTGACTGTGAGGGTCAGGTGCTCTGACGGTGTGTGTGCCAGGGTTTCTGAGGCTGTGAGGGTCAGGTGTTGTGACGGTGTTTGGGCCAGGGTTTCTGTAACTGTTAGGGTCAGGTGTTGTGACGGTGTGTGAACCAGGGTTTCTGTGGCTGTGAGGGTCTGGTGTTGTGACGGTGTTTGGGCCAGGGTTTCTGTGGCTGTGAGGGTCAGGTGTTGTGACGGTGTGTGAACCAGGGTTTCTGTGGCTGGGAGTGTCAGGTGTTGTGACGGTGTGTGGGCTAGGGTTTCTCTGGCTGTGAGGGTCAGGTGTTGTGATGTTGTGTGGACCAGGTTTTCTTTGACTGTGAGGGTCCGGTGTTGTGACATTGTGTGGACCAGGTTTTCTGTGGCTGTGAGTGTCAGGTGTTGTGACGGTGTGTGGGCCAAGGTTTCTGTGGCTGTGAGGGCCAGGTTTAGAGTGGTGCTAGAAAGTTTGTGAACACTGCAATCCTCTTTAACATTGCTTCACGTCTCTGGTTTATAAAAGATCACCCGGATGCTCTAATGACAGGTGAGACAAATGTTGAAGGTTTTGGCAGAAATTCACATTGCTCGGTTTGAAGGGAAAAGCGCACTGCCCACCAACACCAAAACCTCATCCTAACTGTGAACCCGGTTTGATGCATCATTATGGTTTTGGACTGCTTTGCTTAGTCAGGGCCTGGACAGTTTGCAGTCGCTGAGGGAGCGATAAAAGTCAAATTGTATTCAGGCATTTTATCAATTGTATCCATGTCAGAATAGTGAAGAGTTGGGAAGTTGATTGGTGAGTGATACAGGACCGGAAAAGGGGAATCTGAGAGAGGACAGATGGGCATCGCCTCCATCTGGTGCTGCAGCCCTTTTTTCTTTCTTCCATTGCCTTCTTTTCTTCACCGCTACACCCTCCTTCCGGTTGCACCTGTCACCTTGTCTTTCTCCCCATTATCCCCACAGCCTCTCAACCTGACTCCTCATTGTTATTCTACCAGTCCTGCTGTTGTCTCAGCTGGAAACATCGACTGTCCGTACTCCTTTTCAAAGATGCTGCAGAGCCTGCTGAGATCCTACAGCAATTTTGTATGTTACTATTCACCCGTTCACCCCATATCTTCTCGCCTGCCCATCAGCTTTCTCTGGTTCCACCCACCCTTCCTTTCCTCAATGTTCCACTCTACTCCTCTATTAGATTCCTTCTCCTGCAGCTCGTTAACTTTTCCAACTATCTCCCAGCCTCTGAGTTCAGTTCCATCCCCTCCCCCCAACCTTGTCCCTCATCTGCCAGCTTGTATTTCTACCACTTTCATCAATTTATCATTCTATCATCTTTCCCCGTCCTTTCCAGTCCTGATGAAGTGTCATTTCACAAAGCGTTGACTGCCGTCTGTTAACTGTTGAGTGTTGTCCACAGCGGACCTGTGATTGTGGCAGGGTACCACCGGGTGGGAGTGTTTTCAACAAGGGAGCGGCCATGGCGGCAGAAAACCTCCGGGTGAGAGTGTTCTGCACAGAGGACCTGCCATTCCAGCAGGACACCACTAGGTGGAAAGGTTACACACAGAAATTGCTGGAGGAACTTAGCGGGTGAGGCACCGTCTATAGGAATAAATCAGCAGCTTACCTTTCGAGCTGAGACACTTTTTCACGATTGGAATGGAAGGGGAAAGACCAAAATAAAAATGCGGGGCAGAAAAAGGAGGAAAGATGTGATGTGATTGATGATGTCCATTGGGTGGGAACGATTAAGGGCTGGAGAGTAAGGCATCTGATTGGAGAGGAGAGGGTAGTTCATGAAATAAATGGAAGGAGGAGTGGCAACAGTGGGAGGTGATATTCAGGTGAGAAGAAGAGCCAGATTGGGGGAAAGAAGATGAAGGGAAGGGGAAGGATAAAGTTGACTGGAAGGATAAATCGCTACTCATGACATCTGTTTGGAGGTTATATAAAGAAAATATAAGGTGTTGTTTTTTCCAGCCGGAGGTGGGCTTCATCAGGAATAAGAGGCAGCCATGGACCGACATGTTGGAACGGGAATGAGGATAGGAATACATTTTTTTGGGCACAGGTAAGTTCCACTTTTGGCAGCTGAACAGGAAGTGCTAAACAAAAGGATCCCCCCAATTTACGCCGGGTCTCACCAATATATAGAAGGCTGCATCAGGAGCGGCGGATGCATTAGAGGAAGTGTTGCCTCACCTGGAAGAACATCTTTGGGCGATGAATGGAGGAGATGAATGAGCAGGTGTAGTATTTCTCTCACTTTCAGGGATAAGTGCCAGGAGGAATATCAGAGGCAAAGGACAAATGAAGGGAGTGATTTCACAGAAAAGTTGGGGAGGTAAATCTGTGTTTAGACCACAAGACATAGGAACAGAATCAGGCCATTCGTTCCATCGAGTATGCTCCGCCATTTCATCATGTCTGACCAATTTCCCTCCCGAGTCCATTCTTCTGCCCTCTTCCCGGAACAATTCACGCCCTGAGTGATCGAGATCCCATCAGTTTCCTCCATCTTTACACTGTATCACATGCCAACACATTCACCTGTGGCAAAGGATTCAACATATTCACCACCTACTGTTCTCAGCCAGACAATGATAGGCCGGTGAGACTGATATCAGAAGTGTTAAATCTATTGGATGTTCTAAGGTCAAGTCTTGTCAATGGCCTCGACCCGAAATGTCGATAGTATTCTTTTCCATAGATACTGCCGGGTCTGCTGAGTTCTTCCAGTATTCTGTGTGTGTTGCTTGGATTTCCAGCATCTGCAGATTTTCTCTTGTCTTTGACGATTAGTTGCATTCATTTTTACGGACAGGAAGCTGGTTTCCCATTTTATCTGGAACTGGACAATTTAGTTTTGAACACTGTGAGTGCGATGTTGTACTGTGAACACTCTGACCACTGTGCTCTAAATGTTTTTGTTCTATTTGAGTTCCTTCCTGTAAAATGTTTGAATAACTTGTGTTTAAGTTGTTGTGATCGCGGCTTTGCCATGTGTCTGTGATGCTGCTGCACGTCTGTTTCTCAGCGCACCTGCCTTTGATGCCATTTTCCGTGCACAACCGTAAGGGAAAAGTCAATAATTGTTACTCCGGATCCGATGCAGCAATAAAAAAGGAAACACACAGTCATTGTGGAAAATCATTTATTTTACCACAAGATCATTGAGATTCCACATCACTCTGGGTGAGAGGGAAATCAGCTTGTGTTTGGATCCAGCAGCAAACAAGTGTGTGTGTCCTTAGCAGAACAGAGGAGTTAGTTCAGAATGTTCTTTCCCACCCGTCTGCAATTATCTCATCTGTACAGCTGTATTATCGCCCTACTGAGGGGATGTGGTCAGCACAATAATCTTAGTTCTGCAGAACTGGATAAATACAGGCTGTCAAGTCACAAATCTTTCACAGCACACAACCCTTTTACCCCTCTCTTCTCCCTCCCTCGCCTTCTCTCTCTGCCACCCTCCCCTTCTCCCTACATTCCTTCCCCAACTCTCCTCCCACCGTCCCCCCCACTCTCCACCCTCTGAGTTAGAGGGAAATCAGCTCGTGTTTGGATCCAGTAGCGGACAAGTGTCTGTGACCTTGTCAGAACGGAGGAGTCAGTTCAAAACGTTCATTCCCACCCGTCTACGCTTATCTCATCTGTACAGCTGTATTATCGCTCTACTGAGGGGATGTGGTCAGCACAATAATCTTAGTTCTGCAGGCTGGCAACTGAATTGGATAAACACAGGATATCGGCAAAGTCTATCGACAAGTTTTAACAGAAAACAACTCTTAACCCTTTTTGCCCCTCCCCCTCTTTCCACTCCCCACCTTCTGAGTTACATGGAAATCAGCTTGTGTTTATATCTGTGAACAATCCGCAAGGCCACAAAACTTTAACAACGCACAGCTCTTCTGACTTTATATTTCAAATGTTCTTCCACAGGGCCGGTGGCTTTAAATGCCTTCGTACTGCTAATCCAGACAGCTGACGCATGAGTGCTGTCACAGAGAAGACACAGCACATCTAGTGCTTGAGAGGTTTGCACAAATTCAGCTTATTGGCCAAAACTTTGTCAAACTTCAATAAATGCATGTTAGACAGTATCCTGACTGGTTGCATCACAGCCCGGGACAGAAACCAATTCCCAAGAAGGGAAAGATCTATAGAAAGTGCTGGACACTTCCCAGCCCAGCAAAGAGAAATTCAGCACATCTGCAAGGAGCGCAGCCACAGAAAAGCAGCATCAATGATAACCATCCCCACCCACTCGGACCCACTCTTCTCGCTGCTGCCCTGGGGAAGCAGGTCCCACACGTGTGGACACATTTTCCAGGCCTCTGCAACTCATCGTCTCAAAATGATGAGTTCATCAGTCTTTGTGTGGAGTTTTTTTATTGATTCTATTGTATTTTTCTGTTATACTGTGGATGCCAGCAAGAAAATAAATATCATGGCTGTATGTGGTTACGTATATGTACTGTCAGAATAAGTTTAATTTCAAATTTGAGCAAACGCTCAAAAACTCACAAACTCACATCCGGAGGAAGAGTGAGACACGCACTCACACACAAACACACACACACACACACACACACACACACACACACACACACACACACACACACACACACACACACACACACACACACATTCACACACTCATACACTCTCTCACAAAATCACACTCACACACCAAGCCACACATTCTCGCGCAGTGAGGCTCATATTGACATACAGGAAACACAGACACACAGTTAGAGTTACACACACATGCACGCACAAACACATATACAGCACATACACACTGACACACATTAATAGTTACAAACACGGACACAGACTCAAATACACACACAGACACTCACATGCATACTAGCACGCAGAGACGACACATAGAGACAGAAACACACGTACGCACACACAGACACGGGCACATACAGACACAAAAGACACAACCGCATGCACCACACACACAAACAACTCTCTCATCTCCATCTCCAGCTCTCCACTGTGTTTTCTGTGCTTTCAATTTTCGATTTGTTTCATTCTTCTAAACTCTGCAAGTCCAGGTCTGGAGCCATCATCAAGTTGGCAAAGCATTTGAACGCTGCGTCCTCTCGGGGCAAACTAAAGGAGTTTTGTTTCTCTCTCTCTGCTTCATGTGTTTTATATGATCACAAGACCACAAGAACTTCAAGGACTGTTGGTCCGCTGCACAACTCAGCTGCTTGTTTCGTCTCAAGGGACAATCTTAGATCTGGCAAATCAGTTGGAATTCTTTGAAGAAATAGCAATCAGCATTGACAAAGGAGAATCCGTTGATGCTGTTTATCTGGATTTTCTGAAGACCTTTGACAAGGTCCCACAGAAGCGGCTACTTACCCGTGGTATTACAGAGAATATACTCGCATCGATAATGCAGTGGCTGATTGGCAAGAGACAAACAGTGGGAATAAAGGTAACGTTTACTGCTTAGTTGCTGGTGAATAGTGATGTTCCACAGGGATTTGTGTTATGTCAATAATTTTGATGAATAGACTGTTTTGATCAAAGTTTGCAGCCAATACGAAAATAGGTGGAGGGACAGATAGTTTTGAGGAAATAGAGAGGCCACAGAAGTACTTAGGCAGATTAAGAGAATGAGCCAAGAAGTGACAGGTGCAATATAATGTCAGGAAATGTATGGTCATGACTTACGTAGAAGTCATGAACGCGTTGGTATTGTCCCCAAATGAAGACACAACCATTTGAGGATTAAAGGGATTTGAATTAATTATGCAGGATTCCACAAAGCCAACTTGTAGTCTGAGTCTATCGTGGGGAAGGCAAGTGCGATGTCAGCATTTAATTTCAGGAGAATTGTAATATAAAAGCAACGATGCAATTCTGAGGTTTTGTAACTCACTGGTGAGGCCTCACCTGGAGGAATGGGAGCATTTTGAGTCCTTTATCTTAGAGAAGATGTGTTGAAACTGGAGAGAGTTCAAATGAAGGTCACGAAAATGATTCCGGGATTTGACGGCTTGTCATATGAAGGGCTTCTGATGGCTCTGGGCCGGTATTCACTGGAATTCAGAAGAGCGAGAGTGACCTCATTGAAAATTATCGCATGTTAGAAGGCCTGTGCAAAGGATGTCGGAGTGTCCTTTTGGAATGGCAATGAGGAAGAATTTCTTAAGCCAGGGATGAGTGAATCTGTGGAATTCCATGCTGCAGCCAGCTGTGGAGGCCGTCATTATTAATACTTAAGGCAGAGGTTGATAGATCCTTGAATGATCAGCGCATGAAGGGATAAGGGGAGAAGGCAGGAGACTTGAGCTGAGAGGGATAATGAATCAGCCATGATAAAATTTCTGTGCGAACTCCATGAGCCAAATGGCCTAATTAAGCCCCTGTAACTTGTGGTCTTAAACAAACTCTCAATCAATGTCAGCAAGCGAAAAAGGCTAATTATTAACCCGAGGAAGGAAACAGGATGTTCAGGAGCCAGTACTCATCGGGGGTCAAAGGTGGAGAGGGTCAGCAACCTCAAGCCTTTAGAAACACATTCGAGGCTCTTCATCTCACGTTATTAATATTTATTATTTATTTAAATATATAAATATAAAATTTGTATTTGCATCGTTTGTTTCTTTTTTGCATATTCTTCTCTCTTTTGTCCTGTTGGGTTCAGTCTTTTATGGTTTCTGTTCTGGATCATTGATTTACTGAGTTTACCCACAGAAAAACGAATCACAGGATTGTACATGGTGACATGCGTGTACTTTGATAATACGTTTACTTTGCACATTTTAAATTCACTTGTGAATGTGTGAATGTTTCTCTCAAACACCAGATTGAGTTGTGAGTTCTAAAGGTTCACCACTGGCTGGGTAAATAATTTTGTGCTGATCTGAATGATCGCCCTTTCACTGTGAGCCCTCTTTAGATTACTGGAAACATTCCTCAATCGAACCAGGAAGCCTTAGATTCTCTGACTGTTCCTACCACTCACTCTCTCTTTCTCTCTCAAGCTCACGGCCACATACACACGCACGCACGCACGCACACACACACACACACACACACACACACACACACACACACACACACACACACACACAAGCACACACAGAATGGTGTCAACCTTAGCAGGACCCGTAAAGAGCAGGTGAGCTGCCTCAATGACTATCCCCCAGTGGCGCTCAGACCTCGGTGATGTAGTGCTTTGAGGGGTTGGACATGTCTAGAATCAAATCCTCTCTGTGCATGAACCTGGACCCAGTACAATTTGCCGATCGCCACAATCTGTCCACAGTCCCTGACTCTCCACTCAGATTAGATCACCTGGACAATAGCAATACACAAGTCAGGCTGCTGATTACAGCTCAGCTTTCAACACAATCAGACCCTCAATTGTAATCAACAAGCTCCAAAACCTGGGCCTCTGTACCTCCTTCTACAACTGGATCCTCACCAGGAGACCCCAGTCTGTGTGGATCAGAAATAACATCTCCTCCTTGCTGACAATCAACACTGGCACACCTCAACGATGCGTGCTCAGCCCACTGCTCTACTCTCTCTACACCCACGTCTGTGTGTCTAAGCTCATCTATAAACTTGTTGATGACACAACTATTGTTGCTGGAATTTCAGACGGTGATGAGGAGGAGTACAGGAGTGAGATAGATCAGCAAGTTGAGTGGTGTCGCAGCAACAACCTTGCACTCAGCATCATGAAGACAAAGGAATTGATTGTGGATTCAGGAAGGGGAAGTCAAGGGAACACACAGCAGTCCCCATCGAGGGATCAGAAGTGAAAGGGGTGAGCAGTTTCCATTTCCTGCCTGTCAGCATCTCTGAGGAACTATCCTGGGCCCAACATATTGATACAGTTAGAATGAAGGCACAACATCGGCTATATTTCATTCGGAGACTGAGGGGAATCGGACTGACACTAAAGACACTTGCAAATTTCTACAGATGTACTGTGGAGAGCATTCTAACTGGTTGCATCACTGCCTGGTGTGGAGAGGCCACTGCACAGGATCGGAAAATGCTGCAGAAAGTTGTAAACTCAGCCAGCTCCTTCATGGGCACTGGACTCCACAGCATCCAGGACACATTCAAAAGATGATGCCACAAAAAGGTGGCATCCATCATAAAGGACCCCCATCACTCAGGACATGACCTCTTCTCATTGCTACCATCAAGGAGGATGTACAGGTCCCTGGAGACACACTCACCGGTTCAGGAACAGCTTCTTCCCCACTGTCAGATTTCCGAATGGACAAAGAACCCATGAACATTTCCACAGTATTTTCCCTCTCGTTTTGCACTACATTTTAAATATAATTTTACACATTCTAATTGTAATCTGTAGTTTTTATTACTAAATATGGCATTGTACTGCAGACACAAAGGAACAAATTTCACCACATATGCCGGTGATATTAAACCTGATTCTGACACACAAACACACACAGCTGGGCTCAGACATACAACATTCCCACATTCCTCCCTTTGTGACACCCTGCTTGCTCCGTGGCCCCCGGTATGAAGCTCAAACTGTTGCAACACCTGCCCTTTAAATTCATGGCTGAGGCTGTGTTGTGTCTGTTCACTGTTTGAGTTCGATATTAAATGAAGAGCATTGAATGGGAAGGAAGGTTTGAATAGACAAATGAAGATCTCCTCTGAAGGTATATGGGGTCCTGGTGAGAGCGTACATGGAACACTGTGCTCAGGTCTGTCTCCCTTCCGGAGTCAGCCTGTGGGATGAAGGGAATGAAGAGATTTCCCAGATTGATTTAGGAGGTGAGGTAGTGTCCTCGGAGAGATTATACTGACCGGGCCTGTCTGAAAATTAGAGAAATAAAAAACCGTCTGACTGAGACAGACACAGTCTCACAGGGTATTGACAGTGTAGAGGCAGGAATGATGTTTCCTTTGGTTGTGGTGAGGAATGGGGGTCACAAATCCGAGTTCACCTCAGCAGGTCTGAGATGAGGAGAAATTTCCTCACCCAGAGGGCAGTGAATCTTTGGAATTTTCTCCACAAGGTTTCTAAATTCGAAGGACGAATTTTGGGGCTCTGCGATGCTGGGAACGTTGCGCGGATGTGGCGCTGAGGTCAAAGATCAGGCATGTTCTGAGTGAAAGGCAGAACAGGCGCAAGAGGCCGAATGGCCTGCTCCAGTTTCTTATTTTCTAAAGTCCGAGTTTACCTTTGCGCCTGGTTCTCCCTGGGCCTTCAGCCTGTCCTTTTGCACAGGGGAGCGCTCACACACCGGAGCTCCATCGCCAGCCGCTGCGGGCCAGCTCCGGTATCCCAGCAGCAGGAGACAGGACTGGGAGGCATCTCCGGACAATAGGCCCCGATCCACGGCGGGAAAAGACCGGGCACCCCCTGTGTGGCTGAAACGTCTCACGGAATCTCCGCCCGAATCTTCACCTCCGCCATCGGAAGGATTCAAAACTCCGGCCGCTGTAACAGACTTTACCCGGGGAGCTGCTCCCAATCTCCGGTCTCTCACCGGGTCCACTCATTCCCGATTCTAAACTTCGGTCCGTTCAGTGCCCCGCCCACTGACACTCCTCAGCCAATGGAGGCAAGAGTCTTCCAATGGTGTTCTCTGATTGGCTGTGAGTGTATCCGAGGACGGGCTGTTGCCGGGAACTGGAGATGTCAGTCACAGTTTGTTCTCAGAATCAAAGGAAATTCCTCGAGGCTCAAAGTTCAAAGTAAATTTTATTTTTTTTATTTTTATTAAGCACAAACAGAAACACTAAACATATGCTAACAAAGCCAGGGAGTCACACAAAAACAGCAACAAATATATAACTATTAACTTTAAATATACAAATAAAGAAGGAAATCCGCTCTAAATACTGTTGGACAGAAGGGACTGTATCTAAGAGGAGTCACAAAGCAGGAACATTTACAGAGATAACCCAAAACGTTCACAGATTTGTACAGTCTTTCCAGCTTTCTGGTTATGGGAAGTTTTCAGAGTATAAACGGATCGTTTAAACTCTGCTAAAAATATACATGAAGGTTTCTTATTGCTGTGTTTGCATTTATGGATATAAAATTTGCTGTAAATTAACAAAAGATTTCTGATAAAGAAATGATCCCTATGAGATTTGGTGTTATTAGTAAACCCAAATTATACATTTTGAAAACAAAAAGTAAAAACCACATTAATATATTGATCTATAAATTGACAAACATGAACCCAAAATATTTTAACACATTCACAATCCCAAAATAGATGAAATAAATCCTCTGGATATAAACCGCAAAAAGAACAGTTAGTTTCAATATCAGAATTAACCCTTGTCAAATAAACACTGTTTGGATAATATCTATGTATAATTTTAAATGAGTCCCAAATACTCCTCCACCTCAGATTCCCCAAGCGTCTATTCCAAAAACTAACAGAGTACATATAAGTTGACACATAAAACTCCTACAAACATACAGAGCAAAGCTACAGAACGGTAACTATATCTGGATCACTGCAAGATCAACCAGAGTGGAGAAGACAACAAACTTCGCCAATGCAAATAAACAACGAGAACATGAAATAACCGCAGCGGCTGCCGATAGATGTCCGGTGCACACAGCGCTCCCTGTTCAATCTGACAGGACAAGAAACAGTGAGGCGCAAAGGTAAACTCGTGTGTCAGAAGATAAGAAATAGGGAAGGCGTTGCCATTCGGCCCCATGCTCCACTTCTGCCCATCACTCAGAACATGCTTGACTTTTGACCTCAGCACCACTTTCCTGCAACTTCCCATCACCGCTGAGCCCCAGGATATGTCTATTCAATTTAGAAATCTTGTGGAGATAATTGCAATGATTCACTGCACTCTGGGTGAGGAAATTTCTCTTAACCTCAGTCCTGCTGAGTTATCCTCGGATTATGAGTCTGTGAGCGCAGGTTCCACACCTTATGGGAAACTTCATTCCAGCCCTTCCGCTGTAATTCTCCAATTCTGAGACAGGAATGCGATCTGTCTCAGTTAAACCACCTCATATTTTACTCATTTTGAGACATTCCCAGTACGATGATTTGTTGTGGGTGCATCTCTATGGACAAGTGAGTGCAGTTATCCTGTGTTGTTCCACAGCCTGATGGTTGAGGGGTAGTAACTGTTCCTGACCCTGGTGGGGCGAGTCCTGAGGCTCTCGTACCTTCTACCTGATTGCAGCAGTGAGAAAAGAGCCTGCCTGTGTGGTGAGCCTGATCACAGCCACCTGTATCACCGTCCCATCTGGCCTGCCCTATCCAGGACCAAAGGGATTGTGGCGAGTAAATCTGTTACTCTGTCGAGTATCACTGTGATCCGTCCCCTCTGGCCTGCCCTATCCGGGACCAAAGGGATTGTGGAGAGTAAATCTGTTACTCTGTCGAGTATCACTGTGATCCGTCCCCTCTGGCCTGCCCTATCCGGGACCAAAGGGATTGTGGAGAGTAAATCTGTTACTCTGTCGAGTATCACTGTGATCCATCCCTTCTGGCCTGCCCTATCCGGGACCAAAGGGATTGTGGAGAGTAAATGTGGTACTCTGTCGAGTATCACTGTGATCCGTCCCCTCTGGCCTGCCCTATCCGGGACCAAAGGGATTGTGGAGAGTAAATCTGTTACTCTGTCGAGTATTTTAGTAAGAGTGAATTATTTCTATTAAATATGCAAGTTCCAAATTATAAACACTTACCATTTAAAGTTGTGACAGATCATTTTACTTATTTGGGTATTAAAATTACCAAGAAACATAAGGGTTTATTTAAAGTTAATTTTTTAACTTTAATTCAACAAATCAAGCAACTTGTTACCAGGTGATCCCCATTATCTCCGTCATTTGTTGGTCGAATTAATACTATCAAGATAGTAGTATTACCCAAATTTTTATATTTATTCCAAGCATTACCAATTTTTATTCCCAAATCTTTTTTTGATATTATTGACTCCAAAAGATCCTCGTATGTGTGGCAGAATAAAAATCCTAGATTAAGTAAAAAATATTTACCGAAGCCTAAGAAGGAAGGTGGTTTGGCTTTGCAAAACCTGAGATTTTACTATTGGGCAGTTAATATTCAATATTTAATATTTTGGACACAAGAATTGGTCATAGTACCTTGCCCACAATGGGTAAATTTGGAGTGTAAATCTGCACAAGACTTCTCATTGTTTTCTATTTTAGGATCTTCGCTTCCTTTTGCTTTATCTGAACCGAATAAACAAATAGCTATTCCTATAGCTAAATATACATTAAGAATATGGTTTCAGTTTCGTAAATTCTTTGGCTTGAATAATCAGGCCCGATTATATCTAACTTCTTTTTCCAGCACTCATTTATGGACCAAGCCTTTGTGTTATGGTATAACATGTTTTCATTGTCTATTTTTATATAACAGTTTTATGTCCTTTGAACCTAAAACTCTTTTTTTTTTAGATACTTGCAAGTTAGAAATTTCTTGAATGTTAGTATTTTCTGAAATTATCTCCAGTGGACATAACAGAAAAAAAATTCTGGCTCTGAATCCTTGCCAGAAGGGTTAAGTAGCCATCATTTATCATATGATCATGAAAATACAGCCAGGAGTATCAGAAAGAATTAAGAAGGAATGGGAAAAAGAACCTCACTGTCTTATACCCACAGAACAGTGGGGGAAAATTTTACAATTAGTCAATTCTTCTTCTATTTGTGCTAAACATGCCTAATACAATTTAAGGTTGTTCATAGGGCTCACATGTCCAAGGATAAACTCGCTCGATTTTATTCTTATGTTAATCCAACCAGTGACAGATGTCATTCTGAAGTCACTTCATTGACCCACATGTTCTGGTCTTCCCTCTATTTGTAAAATTATTGGAAGGATAGTTTTGGTATTATTTCAACAGTTCTGAATATCAAATTGCAACCGGATCCCATTACTGCAATTTTCGGTTTAACAATGGATAATAGTTGTTTATCACCTCCACCCCAGCCCGGCAGATGATTGAATTTGTTACATTAATGGCTAGAAGATCTATCTAAACTATTTCTTGTTTGAGTTTAGAAAAAATTAGAGGTGTTGTCTTTGACCCTTCAGTTAAATTTGAAGGAATTTGAAGAAACTTGGAGACCATTTATTCAACATTTTCATATGAGCTAAATATACTTTTCTGAAACCTTACTTTTAATATCCTTAATTATTTGGATGGAGGTGCGGAGTTATTGACGCTACTGTGTATAATTGATATAATGCAATGACCCATGTCGGTTAGGATTTTTTTCATTTATTTTCTCCATTTTTTGTTACCACTATTAGTTTGGGAGGTTATTATCATCTATTTGTATTTATACCTTAACCTATTAATTATATACTCTCAAGCTCTTTGTATTCATGTTTCATTTATGTTTGTTTAAAATCAATAAAAAGATTTAACAAGAAAAGACTATTCTGAGGAAAGGGTGGAATAGGTGCAACAGGCCGAATGGCCAGACATGCTCCTGTTCGTTATTTTCTAAAGCACGTTTACCTTTGCGCCTTGTTCTCCCTTGGTTTTCAGCAGTTCGGATTGCACAGGGGAGCGGTGAGAGCTCCGGAGATCCACCGGCAGCCGCTGCGGGGCAGCTCCCGTCTCCCAGCAGGAAGGGACGGGTCTGGGAGACAACTCCAGACAACAGGCCCCGATCCTCGGCGGGGAAAGGCCGGGCGCCCTCCGTGTAGCTGAAACATCTCACGGAATCTCCGCCGGTCGCTTCAGCTCTGCCTTCGAAAGGATTCACGACTCGCCGGTGGTGCAGCCGAAACACGAGGCTCAGCTCCCGGTCTCCGGCCCACTCGGTCCCAGTCCAAACAGCGTCCCGCCCACTGACACCCCTCAGCCAATGGCAGCATCGCTCTCCCAGCAGTGATCACTGATTGGCTGTGTGTGTGTGAGGACGGTCTGCTGCTTGGAGCTGGAGATGTCAGTCACAGTTTGTTCTCAGAATTAAAGGGAAATCCCCAAAACTCTAATTAACATAGAAAATAGGTGCAGGAGTAGGCAATTCGGCCCTTCGAACCTGAACCACCATTCAGTATGATCATGGCTGATCATCCAACTCAGAACCCTGTACCTGCTTTCTCTCCATACCCCCGATCCTTTTAGCTACAAGGGCAATATCTAACTTCCTCTGAAATATAGCCAATGAACCGGCCTCAACTGTTTCCTGTGGCAGAGAATTCACAGAGATTCACCACTCCCTGTGTGAAAAAGTATTTCCTCATCTCGGTTCTAAAAGACTTCCCCTTTATCCTTAAACTGTGACCACTCGTTCTGGCCTTCCCCAACATCGGAAACAATCTTCCTGCATCCAGCCTGTCCAATCCCTTTATAATTTTATATGTTTCAGTGAGATCCCCCCTCAATCTTCTAAATTCCAGTGAGTATAAGCCTGGTCGATCCAGTCTTTCTTCAGATGAAAGTCCTGTCATCCCAGGAATCAATCTGGTGTCTCTGTACTCCCTCTATGGCAAGAATGTGTTAGCATTAGGATCGATACAGACATACTGTCCAAAGAGCTTGTTTCTCTACTTTATCATAGAGTCATTCAGCATGGATTCATCATTTGGCCCAACTGGTCCATGCTGACCAAGATGTCCATCTAATTCCATTTGCCTGTGTTTTTTGGCAAATTGCAAAATAAATTTTATTATCAGAGCGCAGATAAGTCACAACATACAAACTCGAGAAGCATTTTCCTGTGGACACACTTAGAAAAAGTATAGAATAGTAACGATAGCAGAAGCAGGCAGTGAAAGATCAGCCAGAGTGCTGAAGGTAACAAACTGTGCGAATGCAGATACAGAAACAGGATAAATCACAAGAGCATGAAATAACCACAGCGGCTGCTGATGGATCTCCGGAGCTCTCACCGCTCCCCTGTGCATTCCGACAGGCTGAAGGCCAAGGGAGAACAAGGCGCAAAGGTAAACTCGTGATTTAGGAAATAAGAAACAGAAGTGGGCGTTGCCATTCGGCCCGTTGCGCTGTTCTGCCCCTCACTCAGAACATGGCTGATCTTTGACCTCTGCGCCACTTTCCTGCAACATCCCCAACACCGCCGAGCCCCTAAATATGTCCGTTTAATTTAGAAAACGTGTGGAGAAAATCCCGAATATTCACCGCACTTTGTTGGGGCAATTTCTCCTCATCTCAGTCCCGCTGAGGTGATCTCGGATTATGAGTCTGTGATCCCAGGTTCCACTGCCCAACCAGGGGAAACATCATTCCTGCCCCAATCCTGTAAATACCCTGTGAGACTGTGTCTGTCTCAATCAGGAAGCTTCTCCATGTGAACCTTGTGTTAATGAAATTGCTGACAGTTCTTTCAGACCAGCAGCTTTGACCACAAGAACACCAGACAGTGGTCAGCACGGAATGTCCTGCAGTTACTGCAGGAGAAGGACTGGATGGACACAGTGGAGTGGTTCCTTGAGCAGACAGTCCAGACCATCTGGCAGAATGCCTCATCACCAGGTCTCACCAACAGGCAGCAAGACCTCACCTGTCTGATGGCGAGGGGGTCCCTCCCAGTCTGATCCTTGCTGCATGCCGGAGATAACTCCCACAGCGCGTTGCCCCGATAAAACTGCAGTGGAGACGAGAGTGCCCCTCCCAGTCTGATCCTTGCTGCATGCCGGAGATAACTCCCACAGCGCGTTGCCCCGATAAAACTGCAGTGGAGACGAGAGTGCCCCTCCCAGTCTGATCCTTGCTGTCTGCCCGGAGATCACTCCCACAGCGCACTGCCCCGAGATTACTGCAGTGGAGACGGGAGTGCCCCTCCCAGTCTGATCCTTGCTGTCTGCCCGGAGATCACTCCCACAGCGCACTGCCCCGAGATTACTGCAGTGGAGACGAGAGGGCCCCTCCCAGTCTGATCCTTGCTGTCTGCCCGGAGATCACTCCCACAGCGCACTGCCCCGAGATTACTGCAGTGGAGACGGGAGTGCCCCTCCCAGTCTGATCCTTGCTGTCTGCCCGGAGATCACTCCCACAGCGCACTGCCCCGAGATTACTGCAGTGGAGACGAGACGGTCACTCACCTCTTTGCGGACTGTGGGCTGGCGAAGATCTGTGGAGAAAGATGCAAGGGCCTGTGCCACAGCAGCTGCGTAACAGAAGGCTCACTGGTCCTCGGGCTGTTCCCAGGACGCGCAGGAAAACGGACAGCGAGTGCTGCTGGAAGATCATCAACTCGGGGAAAGACGTTCGAAACTTGTTGGCCTGCCATCACACCGAGATGTCCGGAGAGCAGCGGTTCCCAACCTGGGGTCCACGATTAATGGTATTGGTCTTTGGCACAAAATGTTGGGAACCCCTGTGATGCACCATCAATAACTCTCGGAGACATGAGTCAAGGCAGGCTGTTATTGGCTGGAAGAAAGCACCGTCAGCAGCAAGCGACCAGCACACAACATCCTGGAGACTGAGGGAGGAGCAGTGCCTCCAATCGCCTTTATACAGGGGTCTGTGGGAGGAGCCACAGGAACAGTCAGCGCGCCGGGGGGGTGGGGGGGGGGTCCAGACAGGTATATGTAGTTCACCACACCCTGTCATACAGGAATGCTGCCGACTGGCACAGTCCAGACTACAGGGACACCTTTGGAACTATTGGGTCTCTCAACTGCTCGACTGGGAGAGGCCGGGTTGGCTGTGGAAACCTCTCAATTATTGTTCACTACCCCAGGGGGCACATGAGCGACAACAGACAACAGAATACCCCACAGAGAACGAATGTAAATTCATTGGGTAAAGGTATTGGCACGTTTTATCACTCTAAGTATTTGATATAAAGCTTATTTTGATACAAAAAAAGTATCAACATCTGATCTGTATCCAGAGTGAAGGGGACCTTCTATTGGAGACGGGACGGACATGGTTCAAGTCACGAAGTTTTTCTCACGGAGGGCTGTTGAAATCAGGACCTCACCGAAAAATTAACATTTTCCACCCTGTGACGTAGAATATCCAGTCCTGTGCTTTTTCCGGCAACCAAAGGTCGGTCATCACCACTGCATCTCTCTCCTCACAGCACAATATTCTCTCCGCATCCCCAGTTTAATGGTATGTTTTCACTGTTTACTTATCCACCGTTTTACACTCCACTCTGACTCTCTTAGACCTGGAGAAAGATATAAAAAACGAGCTGCTGGAGGAACTCAGCGGGTCGGGCAGCATCTGTGGAGGGAAATGGACAATCGACATTTCGGGTTGAGACAGTTCAGATGAAGGATCTCGATCCGGAAAGGTCCTTCCGATCGGAGCGATGGGGCCTTTGGACATTCGGCTAACGTTTTTTGTTGCTCTACGTGTTTACGAGATGGGGTTGCTGGGCATATGGCCAACTCACCCACGCTCGTCGCCGGGCTTAGACAGTCCATTGGGCGTTTTCTTATCTTTTCACTGTTTAATTTGTTTTTGATCCCACACTAACATGGAAATAGCCAGAATTCCCACTGAACCCATCCAACAACATAATGTTCATTCCCCGAGTCTGCAGCGCGCGTAGTGGACAATCGCGGTACTGCAGGGGATCGGCAGCTCCCCGAAAGTGAAAGCATTCTGAATCAGGAAGTGTCAGGAGTTAACATGGCTTCGAAAGGACCGGTCGAGAGTTTAACAGAGGAGGCAATTTGTCCCGTCTGCCTGGATTTCTTCACCGATCCGGTTATACTGGAGTGTGGACACAACTTCTGTCGCTCTTGTATCACACGGTGTTGGGAAAGGGAGCAGAGAAACTCCTGCCCGGAATGCAGAGAGGTGTTTGCTGACCGCACCCTCAGGGTGAATCGGGCCTTAGCAAATCTGGCTGAAAAATCTCGAAATCTTGACCTGAATCGGAAAGGGAAGGAAAGTAAACGTCACTGCGAGGAACATGAGGAAGAACTGAAGCTGTTTTGTGAAAAGGACAAGACACTAATCTGTCTGGTCTGTGCAGTTGCGGAGGAACACAGAGAGCACCGCTTCCTGCCGATTAAAGAAGCTGTTAAAATCTACAAGGTAAAAACTAACGTTAGTTCAATACTTAAAATATTTCCTTTGTCCTGCATATCATCACACGAGCCTCTATAACTACCACATCACTCTCTGCAACTTCCGCCGTCTCCAACGGGATTCCAGCATCTCTCCGTCCCACAGCCCACCTCCTCACACCGTAGCTCTCCGCTCTCCATACGGATCGCGCTCTACGTACTGTATCGCCCTGATCCACTCGCTCCTCCCCACTGATCTCCCTCATGGCACTGATACCTGAAAATAGGACAAGTGGGACCTGACTCCTAACCTCCTCCCTCCTCACCATTCAGGGGCGCAAACAGCCCAGTTCCTCCTGTTTCTTCCAAGGTCGATTGTCCGCTCGTATTAGATTCCTTCTTCTCCAGCCCTTTACCTCTTCTACCTGTCCCCTCTTAGCTTCTCACTTCATCACCCTCCACACCATTTCCCCTCACGTTGTCTCACCCGTCACCTGTCAGCTGGTTCTCATCCCCAACCTTTTTATTCTGGCTTCTGTCCCAATCCTTCCCAGTCCTAATGAAGGGTCTCATCCTGAAACACCGACTGTTTATTTCCCCTGAATAGATGCTGTCTGACTAACTGAATTCCTCCGGCATTTTGTGCGATAATCGGGTTTGATCACCTGTTTCTTTTGATGCATCTTTGTTTCTATTTCCTTCACTCTCTGACTTCCAGGATCAGCTAAAATCTTCCTTAGACTCTCTCACAAAAAAGAAATCAGACTTCCAGAAAAAGGAGCAGCAACAGAAACAGAAGATTTCCGGAGTTCGGGTGAGACTTCCTGAGCGGAATTTCTGATATTACTGTCGAGTTTTGCTCCATTTAATGCAGAATAGCCGAGTATCGCAGGTCCAGTGACCTGGATTCGATGCTGACCTCTGTTGCTGTCTATGTGGAGTTTGCATGCTCTCCCCGTGGCCACGAGAGACTCCAACACATCCCAAGGACATGCTGGATGAATGGTTATTACAATTAACCCTGTGAAGTTGGGGAGGGTATGCGGGAATCAGATGGGGGTTTATGGGTCAATGAGGGAGAATATGTTTCAGGAAAACGTGAGGGAATGGTGTTGACGGGAATGCACTCAGAAGTAGCATGGACTCCAATAGACCAAACTGAACGACAGAAGGAAACAGAGCACAGCAATGCAGTATATTAATCTTTACCTTTCATTCAACAGGAACAGACACACAGCATTCAGTCCCACGTCACATCCCAGTTTGCTGAACTGCGCCAGATTATCACTGAGAAAGAGCAGAGCTTACTCAGGGATCTCAGGGAAGAAGAGAAGAGGATTCTCAACCCAATGGAGAAAAATCTTCGGGAGATTCAAGAGAATATAATTTTAATTCAGGAGGAAATCTCAAAGATAAAGGAACAGATGGATCAAAAAGACAGTGTGATATTTCTCAAGGTGAGGGATTCTATTTCACTTTGTTTCTGTCAAAGGGCACTAAATGAACAGTGGTATATTTGAAATAAACACAGCACAGCGGCCAATTCTAACATATCAATTGCCGCTGCTGGCGACCTCACACAAGTTGTTATACCTGCATGATGCACCCACCAATCACTCCAATAATGACATTTCAAAATGTCCAAAATACGCTTTCAGTCCTTCATTAGCAAAATACAATCTTGAAGCGATGAAACTTCAGGGTAATTCATTGTAAAGTAAGCTGCCACACAGCGGTCAAGAACAGAATGACATCCGCCCGTCCCCAGCTCAAAACTGCCCAGAACAAAGTACAGATACGCAACTTTTTCCCTTCACTTTTACCACGGCCCCACTCACCAGACTGGTTATCGTCATAAACACGTAACGCAGAATACAATGCAAACAGAAAACAGATGCATTGCTCATACACACAGTATTTACAAATGGCAGCAAACTGTTTCTCACCAGAGAGTTGATGCCTCTATTCAGGGTTGTTGTTGTCCCAAAACTGGACTTCCACAACTTCTGTACATCCCAGGACAGAATTCAAATTTCTCTGAAATTATTTACACTGATCGTAACACAGAGCTGCTGACTGTGTCCTTAATTCTGTATTAAATATCCTCTAAAACTCTCATTAACTCCCGGTTCCAGTCACAGACTGTGAGTGTGTCTGGTGCGGTGGGTGTGAGGGTCTCTCTGTCAATCCGTGAGAAAAAAGAATTTGACACACATCAGACTTATCTTCTATATCCAGATTAGGGAAACTATTACTATTACTGTCTTTTTACTTTTACAGATAACAATCAAATGAACGTTCAATTGTTCAAAACATAACCAGGCCATTTGGCCCATTTCCTCCTCTCAATTTCCCTGCTTCACAATCCTCCTGCCACCTTCTCAGCACAACCAGCAATCGTGCCCTGAAATCTCTGGTCCCTCACGTGTTTATCCATTCTCCCTTTTACATTCAATCTCTGCTGTTCCATTTCCACCACTCCTGTGGCACTGAATTCCACATCCTCCTCAATAAATTCCTTGTGGAATTTGTTAAAATCCATCTGGAATTACATCACCTCACAAGTCTCCCCATAAATTGAGGTACTTCCTCCACCCGCACACAATCACATACATCACTGATCTTAAATTCCTCCATCCTATCAGACTGACGTCATATCCGGATGAAAATGCACAGCCTGTCCTGTCTTCCCTGTAAGTTTTATTCTCTCAGTACTGGTCTGACATTCAGAAACTTTCCTTGTAAGTTACCCTGTGGTTCTGTATTGTCCGTGTGTGTGAGTGATTGCGGGAGTGGGAATTTTCATCACCTGGTAATGATTTGGATCAAATTCTGGATGTGGACAGTAAGTCCAAGTCTAATCCGATTTGTGTTTTATTTATTTCAGGAGGAAGCTCGTCGGAACAGAAGGTAGGACATACTCTTTACTGAACCACTGAATGGATTTGTAAAATAGTTCAGAATAGCAATTTATAACCAGCAGTTTAATATTTACAGGATTAATGACGATGTCCATGAATTGGCAGTGACAGATGAGACACTACCGGTTGAAAAATTCGATCACCCCTATTTGTTGAACACAGTGCTGAGAGAAACGCTTGATGCTATTTATCGAGGTAAAACTTACAAAGATTCATTTCCCCTTGTTTATGAAGCTCAATTTAGTTTCAATTTGAGGCAAAGATTGTCTGTAATACTGGGCTGAAGGGGAACTGAAGTTTATTCCACATCAACCCCACCGACTGGGAGGCATCACTGTCACATGGTCAGCTGGAGATGTCAGACCCCTGGACACACCAGCACAGGGTCACAATACAACCAATACACCGGAATGGCAGATTAACCACTGTGTCCTGATCCCAGGCACATTGCACTAACACACCAGGACATGGGTTTGGATCTACCAGAGGAACTGGGAATTTAATACTGACGATAATATTGCAGGGAATAACAATGAGTATCAGTGTGGTGACCGGGATTGTCAGGAAAATACACAAGTCCTTCATGTGCCCTGTGAGTGCAGACTCTGACAGACACAGGTCTTCCCCCTTCCGGATCAGCATCTCTCACTGTTGTTAGAGGCAGAAGAGGGGAGTGGTCGTGATCGGGGACTGAATCGCCAGGGGAACAGACGGGAGAATCTACTGATGTGAACGGGACACCCGAATGCCTCCTGGTTGCCAGGGTCAGGAACGTCTTGGATCGTGTCCACAGCATTTTAGAGAGGGAGGGAAAAGAGCCAGATATCTTTGTAAATTTGTGACAATGACATTGGAAGTAAAAGCAAAGAAGTCCTGAAAATAGAATTTGGAGAGCTTGGTCGAAAGCTCAGAAGCAGTACCCCCAGGGTTGTAATTTCTGGATTGCTGCCTGTGCCACATGCTGGTGAGGGAAGAAACAGGATAATTTGACAGATAAATATGGCTGAGAAAATGGTGCTGGGGACAGGGCTTCAGATTCTTGCATCATCGGGATCTGTTCTGGTGGAGGAATGACCTGCTCAAAAGGGATGGGTCGCACCTCGACCCGAGGGAGAAGAATATTCTCACAGAGAGGTTTGATAGAGCTGTCGGGGAGGGTTTAAACTAATTTGGTGGGGTGAGGGGTTGGAAGTGGAGTGAAGCGATAGAACTGATAGTAAAATGCAAAGATTGCATGCAGTCAGACGGTCAGATAGGGCGGACAGATGAGAGGAGAAAATTGCAGACAGCAACGTGAGTATCAGTGTATTAGCGATGCAGAATTAAAAAGGGTAGCAGATACAGTACACAATGTGTTATATCTCAATGCATGGAGTATGAGAAATAAGGTGGATGATCTTGTTGCACTATTACCGATTGTCAGGTGTGATATTGTGGCCATCACAGAATCGTGGCTGAAGGATGGTTGTAGTTGGGAGCTGAATGTTCAAGATTACACAATGTATCGGAGGAAGGAAGGAAGGCCGATGGGGTGGTGTGGCTCTGCTGGTAAATCAGTAGCTAGATGGGACGTAGGATTGGAAGATGTTGAATCCTTGTGGGTTGAGGTAAGGAACGGCAAAAGTAAAAATGCCACTGACAGAGGTCATATACAGGCCTCCCAACAGTCAGTGGGTTGTGGCCCACAAATTACAACTGGAAATAGAAAAGGCTGATGAAAAGGACAATGTTCTGATAATCATGGGAGATTTCAACATGCAGGTCAATTGGGAAAATCAGGTTGGTAAAGGATCTCAAGAGAGTGAGTTTGTTGAATGCAATGTGATGGCTTTCTAGAGCAGTTTGTCGTTGAGCCTGCTCGGGGAACAGCTCTACTGGATTGGGTGTTATGTATTGAACCAGAGGTGAGTAGTTAAAAGAAACCTTAGGAGGCAGAGCTCACAACATGACTGAGTTCAACTTGAAATCTGATAAGGAGACAGTAACCCCTGACATTGTAGTATTTCAGAGAAATGAAAGAAATTACAGTGGTCTGAGAAAGGAGTTGGTCAAAGCAAATTGGAAAGAGATGCTGGCAGGGATGAGAGCAGAGCAGAAATGCTGTCAGTTTCTGGGGAAATGAGGATAGATGTATTCCAAAAATAAATAAATACTCAGAATGCAAAATAGTACAACCGTGGCTGACAAGTTAATGTAAAGGCAAAAGAGAGGGCATACAACTAAACAAAAATTAGTCGGAAGAGAGAGGATTGGGAAGCTTTTAAATATCTACAGAGAGGAACTAAAAGGATGATTGGGTGGGAAGAAATAAACAAGAAATTGATTTGAATTGAATTGACTTTATTACTTACATCCTTCATATACATGAGGATTAAAAATCTTTACGTTATTTCTCCATCTAAATGTGCAATGGTCTCCAATGATCCTTCAGGCCCTTTTTACACACCTATCTTTGTAAAACAAGCTAGCAAACAATATCAAATTGTTTTTCAAGTATTGTAAAAAAATAAAACAGAGATAAGAGTGGATATAGGACCACTAGAAAATGAGGCCGGATATATAATGACAGAGGATAAAGAGATGACAGATAAACCAAATATTTTGCACCAGTATTCACCGTGGAAGACACCAGCACTGTGCCCGGTGTTGAAGAGTGCGAGGGAAGAGAAGTGAGTGCAGTTACAGTTACAAGGGAGAAGCTGCTCAAAAAGCTGAAAGACCTAAAGGTGCATAAGTCACCCAGACCAGATGAACTGCACCCTAGTGTTCTGAAAGAGGTAGCAGTAGAACTTATGGAGGCATTTCAAATGATCTTCCAAAAATCACTGGACCCTGGCATGGTGCCAGAGGACTGGAAAATGGCAAATGTCACTTGACTCTTTAAGTAAGGAGGAAGGCAGCAGAAAGGAAATTATTGACCAGTTTGCCTCACCTCTGTGGTTGGGAAGAAATTGGAGTCAATTGTTAAGTGTGAGGCTATGGAATACTTGGTAACACTGGACAAGATAGGACAAGTCAGCATGGCTTCGTTAAGGGAATATCCTGCCTGACAAACCTGTTGGGATTCTTTGAGGAAATTACAAGCAGGATCGATAAAGGGGATGCAGTGGATGTTGTATATTTGGAATCTCCGAAGGCCTTTACAAAGTGCCACGCATGAAGGTGGTAACCAGGTTAAGAGGCCATGGTATTACGGAAAAGTTACAGGCATGGTTAGAACATTGGCTGATTGGTAGGAAACGGCGAATGAGAGTAAAGGGATCCTTTTCTGGTTGGCTGCCAGTGAGTCGTGTTCCACAGGGGTCAGTGTTGGGACACCTTTATTTTATGCTGTATATCAAGATTTAGCTGATGGAATAGACAATAAGATGTAGGAGCAGAAATAGGCCATTCGGCCCATTGAGTCTGCTCCAACATTCAGTCATGGGCAGACCCAATTCTTCCAGACATCCACACTCCCCTGCTTTCACCCCATACCATCTGATGCCCTGGCTAAATGAGAACCGGTACATCTCTGCCTTAAATATGCCTTGGCCTCCATAGCCACATGTCGCAACAAATTCCACAGATTTTCCACACACTGACTAAAGTAATTTCTCCGCATCTCAGTTCTAAAAGGACGTCCTTCAATCATGAAGTCATACCCTCTTGTATTAGAATACAAGGCTTTGTTTCCAGGTTTTGCGGATGATACGAAGATTGGTGGAGTGTTGAGGAAACAGTTAGGCTGGACAAGGACTTGGATGAGGAGAATGGGAAAGAAAGTGGCAAATGATATACAATGTTGGAAAATACATGGTCCTGCACTTTGGTCGTAGAAATAATGTGCAGATTGTTTTTTTTTTCAAATGGGGAGAAAATCAAAAAATCTGAGACGAAATTGGACTTAGCAGTCATTCTGCAGAACTCCCTAAATGTTAACTTGCAGGTACAGTCAGTGGTGAGGAAGGCAAATCCAATGTTAGCATTCAGTCCAAGGGGTTTAGATAGCATTCAATTCAAGAGCAGGGATGTGATGCTGAGGCTTTATAAGGCACTGGTGAAGCCTCACCTTGTGTATTGTGAACAGTTTTGGGCTCCTCATCTAAGAAAAGATGTGCTGGCATTGCAGAAGGTTCATTTCATAAGGATGAATCCAGGAATGAAAGGGTTATCATACGAGGAACGTTTGATAGCTCTGTGTCTGTACTCACTGGAATTTAGAAAGATGAGGGGGGATCTCATTGAAACCTTTTGAATGTTGAAAGGCCTAGACAGAGTAGATGTGGAAAGGATGTTTCCCATTGTGATGGAGTTCAGGACAAGCGGGCACATCCTCATGATGGAGGGGCATCTATTTAAAAAAATGTGAACGAACTTGAGCCAGCGGCTGGTGAATTTGTGGAACTTGTTGTGTGTATTTAAGGCAGAGCTTGATAGGTTCTAGATTGAACAGTACCAAAGGTTACGGGGAGAAGACCAGGTAGTGGGGCTGAGGAGGAAAAATAAGGATCAGCCGTGATTGAATGGCAGAGCAGACTCAATAGGCAAATGGCCTAATTCTGCTCCTATGTCTTATGTTGATCAGACCACTACATTGAAGCATTGTGAGAATGAGCTCGGACACACCAACAAGCATTGACATGGGTCAAGATTTCATCTCGGGAGAAGCACACACAGCATAACCGGCCTGGCGAAGCTCCCTCACACACATACACAGGAAGGACTGGCAGATTGTAGTCAGAGCCTCAGCAATGTACGTTGTTATTTCCCTCAGTAACCTGGAAACCAGTCTCTTCAGAGACAGTCATTTATTCATTTAAACAACTCAATCACGTGTGACACATTGTCAACACACACCAGACATGTGATGAATCATTGTAACATACAAATTCCTCAATGTGCATACTCTCCTTCAATGTGTATACACACCACACGGATATTTATCACAATCAACACACGCACACATACACACACACACACACACACACACACACACACACACACACACACACACACACACACACACACACACACACACATACTATCAGAGTGTGACACACAGCCACAGAAATAGGCACAAATTCCCATTTAGGATTGAAATCTGCCGTCCTTACCCAGTCTGTCTGTTCTGTGTCACTGAGCTGCCCTCTGACGTGACGTCACATCAACACTTCACAGACAGACTCCGGGGTGAGATTCCTCAGGAGGATGGTCTGGGAGGGTTTGATGGATGTTGAACCCACGGCCCAATTCATCAATCTGCAAGACTATGATGTCTTCTTGAGCATGGCCCATTTGTGTGTGTTTGCCCCATATCCCTCTATCCATTTCCCATCTGTGAACCTGCCCAAATTTATTTTAAAATATTTTATTTTTACCTGTCTCTACAGCGTCTGAGGGCAAATTCCATTTACCAACCTCCCTCTCTATGAGAATGTTACCCGATAGACCACTCAGAAAAATTTCCCGTCTCATTTTCAGTCCGAGGCCTCTGGTTCTGTCCTCCCATTTCTTGGAAAAAGAAACTTTATTTAAGCTCCTTATGAATTATTTACCTTGTTAAGGGGTCACACCTGAACATCCTACACTACAGCTGAATAGCCCATGCTTATCCACTCTCTGATTTTAACCCAGGCCCCCAGTCCTGGTAACAGCCTCCTGATGCCTACTGTCCAGTGTAATGACATCCTCCCCATATTCGGGAACCGGAAATGCAGACAATGCTCCAAGTGTGGTCTGACATCGAAATCAAAGGCCTTGCTGAATTTCATGTGGACAGTGTGGAATAGGCTGATGAATACAGGACTGAAGGTGTTTTTTTAGATTGGGACAAGAAGGGCGGCGTGGGAGCTAAATTCTGAAGGAAGACAGTGTAAAAAAAAACTTCACATAACAAGAACGGCGAGACTGCGCAGGACAGCGCGGAGAGTTTAAAAAGATGACCACCCTATACAGCGGGCAGCGGAGTGGGTGGCAGCAGAGTGTAGGGCTTTGGCTCAACTGGCTTAGGCGGTAACGGGAAGAGGCGAGAGCGAGGCACCGACTCTTTTTCTCCCCTTGGCAAATCGGCCCGACGGACGGGAGAACAGCAGGGCACATTAGCGAACGGTTTAAAAAGTTCATCTGCTTAGCGAAGTAAGTGGGTGAGTAGACCCATCTTTCTTTGTTTCATTCCTGTAGAATTAGGTAGCATGTCTGCAGGGTCTGTGCTTTGTTCAGGGTGTCAGATGTAGGAATCCTGGGAGACCTCCAGCCTCCCCGATAGCCACATCTGCACCAGGTGAACCGAGATTCAGCTCCTCGGAGTCTGTGTTAGGGATCTGGAGCTGCAGCTTGATTACCTACTGCTTATTAGAGAAAATGAAGAGGTGATAGACAGGAGCTACAGGGAGGTAGTCATCCCTAGGCTACAGGGGTCAGAAAACTGGGTGACTGTCAGAAGAGGGAAGGGAAATGCCCAGATAGTGGAGAGCACCCCTGTGGCTGTCCCCCTCAGCAACAAGTATATCGTTTTGGATGCTGTTGAGGGGGATGACCTGACAGGGGACGGCCACGGTGACCGGGTCTCTGGCACTGAGCCTGGCGCTGTTGTGCAGGAGGGAAGGAGGGAGAAGAGGAATGCGGTAGTCATAGGGGATTCCATAGTCAGTGGAACAGACAGGAGATTCTGTGCACCTGGTAGAGATACCCACATGGTGTGCTGCCTCCCAGGTGCCAGGGTACAGGATGTCTCGGATCGGGTCCAGAATATTCTGAAGGGAGAGGGCGAGGAGCCAGCTGTCTTGGTACATGTTGGTACCAATGACATAGAGAGGAAAAGGGAGGAGGTCCTGAAGAGAGATTTCCGGGAGTTACGAAAGAAGCTGAGAAGCAGGACCTCCAGGGTAGTAATCTCAGGATTGCTACCTGTCCCATGTGCTAGCGAGGGCAAGGCTAGAGATCAGGCTGATGAATGCGTGGCTGAGAGTCTGGTGCAGGGGGCAGGGCTTCAGATTCTTGGATCATTGGGATCTCTTCTGGGGGAAGTACTACTTATTCAAAAAGGACGGGTTACACCTGAACCCGAAGGGGATCAATATCATCGCAGGAATGTTTAATAGAGCTGTTAGGGAGGGTTTAAACTAATTTGGCAGGGGGGTGGTAAACCAGAATGATAGAGTGGAGGAGAGGGAATCTATAAATCTAAGATAGTGAGCAGTAAAGATGTCAGGAAGGACAGGCAGGTGATGGGGCAAATTTGCAGCCACTGGGATGAGTTGCAGTGCAATCAAAGCAAAAATTACCAAATACTGGACTTAAGGTGTTTTACTTAAATACACACAGCATAAGGCATAAGGTGGATGATCTTGTCGTACAGCTACAGATTGGCAGGTATAATTTTGTGGCCATCACTGAGACGTGGCTAAAGGATGCATGTCTGTGAGAGCTGAATGTCCAAGGATACACGGTGTATCGGAAGGATAGGCAGGTAGGCAGAGGGGGTGGTGTGGCTTTATTGGTAAGAAATGATATTAAATCATTAGAAAGAGGTGACATAGGATCGGAAGGTGCAGAATCTTTATGGGTTGAGCTAAGAAATCGCAGGGGTAAAAGGACCCTGATGGCAGTTATCTACAGGCCTCCTAACAGCTGCAGTGAGGTGGAATACAAATTACACCAGGAAATAGAAAAGGTTTGCCAGAAGGGCAGTGTTATGATAATTGTGGGAGATTTTAACATGCGAGTGGATTGGGAAAATCAGGTCGACACTGGATCTCAAGACAGAGAATTTGTAGAATGTATACGAGATGCTTTTTTCAGAACAACCTGTTGTTGAGCCCACTAGGGGATCAGAGATACTGGATTGGATATTGTGTAATGACCCAGAGGTGATTAGAGAGATTGAGGTGAAGGAACCGTTAGGAGGCAGTGATCGTAACATGATTGACTTCACTGTGAAATTTGAGAAAGAGAAGCCGAAATCCGATGTGTCGGTATTGCAGTGGAGTAAAGGAAATTACAGTGGCACGAGAGAGGAACTGGCCAAATTTGACTTGAAAGGGACATTAGGGGGAAGGACGGCCGAGCAGCAGTGGCTGGAGTTTATGTGAAGAGTGAGGAATGTGCAAGACAGATATATTCCAAAAAAGAAGAATTTTTCAAATGGAAAAAGAGCAGTCAAAGCCAAAGTGGCTGACAAGAGAAGTCAAAGCCAAAGTAAAAGCAAAGGAGAGGGCATTCAAAGAAGCAAAAATTAGTGGGAAGATAGAGGATTGGGAAGTTTTTAAAAGCTTACAAAAGGAAACTAAGAAGGCCATTAAGAGGGAAAAGATGAACTATGAAAGGAAGCTGGCAAATAATATCAGAGAAGATACTAAAAGCTTTGTCAAGTATATAAAGAATAAAAAAACGGGTGAGAGTGGATATTGGACAGATAGAAAATGATGCTGGAGAAATTGTAATGGCAGATAAGGAGATGGCTGAGGAACTGAACGAGTATTTGCATCAGTCCTCACTGAGGAAGATATCAGCAGTATACTGGAAACTCAAGGGTGTCAGGGAAGAGAAGTGTGTGCAGTCACAATTACGACAGAGAAAGTACTCAGGAAGCTGAATAGTCTCAGGGTAGATAAATCTCCAGGACCAGATGGAATGCACCCTTGTGTTTTGAAGGAAGTAGCTGTGGAGATCGCGGAGGCATTAGCAATGATTTTTCAAAAGTCAATAGATTCTGGCATGGTTCCGGAGGAGTGGAAGATTGTAAATGCCACTCTGGTATTTAAGAAAGGGGCAAGGAAGCAAAAAGTAAATTATAGACCTGTTAGATTGAGAAATGGTTGTGAGGTTTCTGGAGTCAATTGTCAAGGATGAGGTTACGGAGTACCTGGAAATTATTTGAGGAGATTACAAGTAGGCTAGACAAGGGAGATGCAGTGGATGTTGTGTATTTGGATTTTCAGAAGGCTTTTGACAAGGAGCCACACATGAGGCTGCTAAACAAGATAAGAGCCCATGGAATTACGGGAAATTTACATATGTGGGTAGAGCGTTGGCTGATTGGCAGGAAACAGAGAGTGGGAATATAGGGATCCCATTCTGGTTGTCTGCCATTTACCAGTGGTGTTCCACAGGGGTCCATGTTGGGGCGGCTTCTTTTTACGTTGTATATCAACGATTTGGATTATGAATTAGATGGCTTTGTGGCTATGTTTGCTGATGATACAAAGATAAGCGGAGGGGACGGTAGTGCTGAGGAAACAGAGAGTCTGCAGGGAGACTTGGATAGATTGGGAGAATGGTCAAAGAAGTGGCAAATGAAATACAATGTTTAAAAGTGTATGGTCATGAACGTTGGTAGAAGAAATAAACGGGCTGACTATTATTTAAATGGAGAGAGTATTCAAAATTCTGAGATGCAATTGTACTTGGAAGTGCTCGTGCAGGATACCCTTAAGGTTAACCTCCAGGTTGAGTCGATGGTGAAGAATGCGAATGCAATGTTGGCATTCATTTCTAGAGGAATAGAATATAAGAGCAGGGATGTGATGTTGAGGCTCTGTAAGGCAGTGGTAAGACCTCACTTGGAATACTGTGTGCAGTTTTGGGCTCCTTATTTACGAAAGGATGTTCTGACGTTGGAGAGGGTTCAGAGAAGATTCACGAGAATGATTCCTGGAATAAGAGTGTTAACATGTGAGGAATGTTTGACCGCTCTTGGACTGTACTCCGTGGAGTTTAGAATGAGGGGGAACCTCACAGAAGCATTTCGAATGTTGAAAGGCATGGACAGAGTGGATGTGGCAAAGTTGTTTCCCATGGTGGGGGAGTCTAGTACGAGAGCATGACTTAAGGATTGAAGGGCGCCCATTCAGAACGGAGATGCGAAGAAATTTTTTTAGCCAGAAGATGGTGAATCTGAGTATTTCTTGCGGCAGTGGAAGCCAAGTCATTGTGTGTATTTAAGACAGAGATTGATAGGTATGTGAGTAGACAGGTCATGGTGAGAGGGTGGGAGAGTGGGACTAAATGGGAGAATGGGAAAATGGATCAGCTCATGATAAAATAACTTCTGCTTTAAAAATCAAACACAAGAAAATCTACAGATGCTGGTAATCCAAACTGCACAGGTCCTGATGAAGGGTCTCGCCAGATCTCTGGCACCTGTCTGGAGAGAGTTGATGTTGGGAGGATGTGGGTGGGTCGAGAACGGTAAGCACAGCCTCCGACTATAGGGATGTCCATTTAGGACAGAGATGAGGAGGAATTCCTTTATCCACAGGATAGTGAATCTGCCACAGGCAGCTTTGGAGGCCAAATAATTGACTATATTTAAAGCAGAGTAACACACACAAATTGTTGAGTGAAGTTTCTATGGAAATGAGTAAACAGTCTACGGTTCAGACTGAAACAATTCATCAATACCTGTGTTGCTTAAGGGTTCCTGCAAATTCATCCCCTGTCCTAATGAGGGGCTGCGGGGGATGGGGTTGTGGGAAAGGGGACAATGTCATCCTCATCTGCCATCTTTGCCTCCTCTAGCTTCTCATTACGTCTACACACACAGTTCACCCACAGGCTTTCCACCCCTCCCCCTCCTGGTTCAATCTGCCATTCATCTCACCCATACTGGTTCCCATTATCACCTCCTTTACTGTCTCAAACCATCACACTGCCCCACTTCACACTCACAAATGAAAGTGAACATTGTATGACGGGCCTGTTCCTGTGCTCTACTGCTCTATGTTCTCTGTTCCCTGTTTCGGAGAATGAGAGGAGATCTCATGGAAACACAAACACAAAATTCTTTCAGGGGTCAACAGGCAGGAGTGAGGGAGGATGTTTCCGCTGTCTGAGGTGTCAAGGGCCACGGGTCTCTCTGCTCTCCGTCCAGCGGAAAACCCCGGATCCCCGGGGCCGCGCTGTCCGAGTCTCCCCCCGATCCCCGGAGCCGCGCTGTCCGAGTCTCCCCCCGATCCCCGGGCCCCGCTGTCCGAGTCTCCCCCCGATCCTCGGGGCCGCACTGTCCGAGTCTCCCCCCGATCCTCGGGGCCCCGCTGCCCGAGTCTCCCCCGATCCCCGGGGCCGCGCTGTCCGAGTCTCCCCCCGATCCCCGGGGCCGTGCCGTCCGAGTCTCCCCCCGATCCCCGGGGCCCCGCTGTCCGAGTCTCCCCCCGATCCCCGGGGCCGCGCTGTCCGGGTCTCCCCCCGATCCCCGGGGCCGCGCTGTCCGAGTCTCCCCCCGATCCTGGGAACGCGCTGTCCGAGTCTCCCCCCGATCCCCGGGGACTCTCTAATTCTCTGCTTCTCCCCCCAGTCTCTGTCACCCTGGATGTGGAAACGGCGCATCCGGGTCTCGAGGTGTCTGGGGATCGGAAGAGTGTGAGATGGATCTGGACCTGGAGGAATCTCCCTGACACTGGGAAGAGATTCACAGACTGGATTTGTGTGCTGGGATCGGAGGGATTCCCATCGGGGAGACATTACTGGGAGGTGGAGGTGACGGGGAATCAGCGCTGGTTTCTGGGAGTCGCCGCCGAGTCTGTGGAGAGGAAGAGACGGGTCAGTCTGAGTCCGGAGACCGGATTCTGGGTCATCAGGCGGGTTGGTGACGTGTTACATTGGGATTGTGACGTGTCCGGTCGCCCCTCCCCCGGGTCCCGTCTCGCTGCCGGTCCCATCCCCGGGAAGGTGGGAGTTTATCTCAGTTACGAGTCCGGGACAGTTTCATTTTACAACGCGGAGACCAAGGCCCATCTCCACACCTTCACTGGGAATAAATTCACGGGGAAACTTTATCCTTTCTTCCGGACCGGGGATGTGAACCAGTGGCTGAGAATCTGCTCCGGTTCCGCTCCGGGTCTGTAAACGGGTCCGGTCCCGGGACGGGCGTCAGGAGTAAAGTCCCTGTAAATATAAATGTGCGGAGAGTGCAGCTAAATACGTGGCTAAGGGGATGGTGCAGGAGGGAGGGCTTCATGTTTCTGGTCAATTGGGCTTTGTTCCCGGGAAGGTGGGGCCTGTTCCGACGGGACGGTTTGCCCCTAAACTGGGCGGGGGGGGGAGGAATAACATTCTTGCGGGTAGATTTACCAGTGCTGCTCCGGGGAATTTAATCTAGATTTGCAGAGGGAGGGGAACCAGAGTGTTAGAGCAGATAGTGAGGTGCAGGAGGATAAGGAACATGAGAGGACTGCATGTATAAACGGAAATGATAAAAAAGCAGATGATATACATATTCTCAGGAACATCTATTTCAATGCACGGAGTATTGTCGGTAAAACAGATGAGTTTAGGGCTTGGGTTGACACGTGGGATAACGTCATTACTGCTATTAGTGAGGGGCAGAACTGGCAGCTTAATGTTCCGGTAAAATTGGAGAAGGGCCAATTTTGTGGAAATGAAAAAGGATCTAGGAAGAGTGGATTGGGATAAGATTTTTTTTCTGGCAAGGATGTGCTCAGTCAGTTCACAGGCATAAGAAATTAAATAGAGATTGGGTTGGAAATGTTATAGCAACTTCATTTAATTCAAAATCGAGAGGAGTTGCAATTTCGGTTAATAAATCTTTACCAATTAAAATACAAAATGTAATAATTGATTCTGTGGGGAGATATGTGATTATACATTGTCAAATTTTTTCAGAATTATGAACTTTTATGAACATTTATGCACCAAATGAAAATGATGCAAAATTCATACAAGAAGATTTTTTGAACTTGGCTGACGCAAATGATAAAATATTAATAGGCGGAGATTTTAATTTTTGTTTAGATCCAGTTTTAGATAGGTCAACTAAAGTTGTTACAAAATTAAAAGTAATAAAACTAACTTTATCATTAATGGAAGATTTAAACCTGATTGATATATGGAGAATAATTAATCCAAGAGAAAGAGATTATTCATTTTATTCAAATAGACATAAAGCTTAGATGGAGATTTAATACAATTTTATTTAAACGTCAAGATTTTTGTGATTTTATGAAGAAACAGATTCAATTTTTTTTGGATACAAATTTACATTCAGTTGAGGATAAAATTGTATTATAGGAAGCGATGAAAGCATATTTAAGGGGTCAGATTATAAGTTATACATCTAAAATTAAGAAGGAAAATTGGGAAAAGATATCATAAAGTTAGAAAAAGAATCTCAAAGATATATGACAGAAGAAAAACAAAGACAACTTGTTAATAAAAAACTACAGTATAATACACTCCAGACATATCGTACAGAAAAAATAATTATGAGAACTAAACAGAAATATTACGAATTAGGTGAAAGATCACATAAAATTTTTGCTTGGCAGTTGAGAACAGAACAGGCTTTTAAAACAATAAATGCAATTAGAACAAGTGTAAATAAGGTTGCTGATAAACCTTTAGAAATTAATGAAACTTTAATTGTTTTTTATATACTGAACTATATCAATCAGAATCACAAAATAAGATTACTGAGATAGATAAATTTTTATCACAAATAACCCTTCCAAAATTCAATTTGGAAGAACAGAAAGGATTAGATATGCCCTTTACATTAAAAGAGGTTGAACAAGCTTTAGGATCACTTCAGAGTAACAAATCCCCAGAAGAAGATGGTTTTCGTCCTGAATTTTATAAAAAAAAATTAAAGATATATTAATTTCTCCCTTTATGGAATTAATATACCAAGTGGAAAGAATGCATAAACTCCCACAATCTTTTTTAACAGCGATCTTAACTGTATTGCCAAAAAAAGAGATCCTCTAAAACCAACATCATATAGGCCTATTTCTTTGTTGAATACAGATTATAAGATAATAGCAAAAATTTTATCTAATAGAATATCTAAATATTTACCAAAATTAATACATATGGATCAAACAGATTTTATTAAAAACAGACAATCAATGGATAATCTAACCTGGTTACTTAGTATAATTCATCTGGCACAAAAAAGAGAGGAAATGAGTGTGGCATTTGCTTTGGATGCAGAAAAAGCATTTGATAGATTGGAATGGGATTTTTTGTTTAAGGTATTGGAAAAATATGAGCTAGGAAAATCTTTTATACAATGGATTAAAACCTTAAATACTAATCCTCAAGCTAAAGTAGTTACAAATGCTCAGATTTCAATACCATTTTGCTTAACGAGGTCAACTAGACAAGGCTGCCCGTTATCACCTGCTTTATTTGTATTGGCAAAAGAACCATTAGCTGAATTAATTAGAACAGATTCAGATATTGGCGGTTTTAGAGTTAATCAAGAAGAATATAAGATTAATTTATTTGCTGATGATGTTTTGATTTATTTAACAAACCCATTACAATCTTTGCAAAGATTATCTTTTATATTGGAAGAATACGGGAAAGTATCAGGGTATAAATTAAATTGGGATAAAAGTGAAATTTTACCCCTTACCAAAGGAAATTATAATCAATGTCGATTAGTAACTCAATTTCGATGCTCAATAAATGGGATAAAATATTTAGGAATCAGAGTTGACAATGATGTAAAAAATTTATATTAACAAAATTGTTTGTCATTATTAAAAAATAAAAGAGGATCTTGATAATTGGATGATGTTACCAATAACATTAATAGGTAGAGTTAATGCTGTAAAAATGAATATATTCCATAGATTGCAATATTTATTCCAAACTTTACCAATACAATTACCGCAGAAGTTTTTTCAAGAACGAAATAAATATGTAAGGAAATTTCTTTGGAAAGGAAAGATGTCAAGAATATCATTGGAAAAATTGAGATGTAAATTTGATTTAGGAGGGTTACAACTTCCAAATTTTAAGAATTATGATAAAGCAAATCAACTTAGATTTATTGCATCTTTTTTTGATGAAAAAAAAAACCCGGCATGGATTAGAATAAAATTAGATAAGATAGGAGAAAACATACCAGAAGATTTTACATATAAATGGGAATCCAAATTGATACGGGAAAAAAAAAAGAATCTCCTATATTAAGACACTTGATTGATTTATGGAATAAGGTAAATATGGACGATAAGATGAAGAAATCTTTATTAGCAAAAACAAACTTTAATTCAAAATAGGCTTATTCCTTTTACAATGGATAATAAACTTTTACATAATTGGTTCCAAAAGGGGATTAAATATATACGTAATTGTTTTGAAGGAGGTATATTGATGTCGTTTGATCAATGAAAAAATAAATATAAAATATCAAACAACACTCTTTTCTCTTATTTTCAATTAAAGGACAATTTACGAGAAAAGCTGGGTCAAACAATGTTGATGCCAAAACTTAGTGAAATAGAAATATTAATTCAAAAAGGAAAAATTTAAAAAATTACATCTTGTATGTACAATTTGATTCAAAAACAGACTGAATCTGGAATTCATAAATCAAGACAAAAGTGGGAAACCGATTTGAATGTTAAAATTGTTGGAAAAAGTTGGTCAAGATTATGTTCTGATAGTATGATAAATACAATAAATGTTCAAATTAGATTAATACAATATAATTTTTACATCAATTATATATAACACCACAGAAAATAAATAGATCAAATTCAAATATGTCTGACCAATGCTTTCGAAGTAATCAAGAAATTGGTACTTTTTTACATTCTACTTGGTCTTGTTTTAAAATTCAACCATTTTCGATATATCTGACTTTTATTGGAACAAAGTACTGGAGTTAAACTCCCAAATAGTCCAATATTATTTTTATTAGGAGATATTGAAGGGACAGTACCGAAAATTAAATTGAATAAGTATCAGAAAAAATTTATAAATATTGTATTGGCAGTAGCTAAAAAAAGTTATCGCAATTACTTGGAAATCTGAGTTATATTTAACTATGGATCATTGGAATAATGAAATATATAGTTGTATTCCACTTGAAAAAATTACATATAATCTAAGAAATGAATATGATATATTTTTCAAAATTTGGCTCCCATACCTACAAAAGATGGGATTAAATATATAGGTCCTTTGAAGATAAAATTATAATGTAATTGGGGAAAGTAACCCTCAACCTTCTACGCTCCAATGAATAGAGACCAAACTTGTTCAACCTTTCTCTGTAACTTAAGTGCTGAAACCCAAGTAACATCCTCGTAAATCGTCTCTGCACTCTCCCTAATTTATTGATATCTTTCCTATAATTCGGTGACCAGAACTGCACACAATATTCTAAATTTGGCCTTACCAATGCCTTGTACAATTTTAGCATTACATTCCAACTTCTGTACTCAATGCTTTGATTTATAAAGGCCAGCATTCCAAAAGCCTTCTTCACCACCCTATCTGCATGAGACTCCACCTTCAGGGAACTATGCACTGTTATTCCTAGATCTTTCTGTTCCTCTGCATTCCTCAATGCCTTACCTTTTACCCTGTATGTTCTATTTGGATTATTCCTGCCGAAATGTAGAAACTCACAGTTCTCAGCATTAAACTCCATTGGCCAACGTTCAGCCCATTCTTCTAACCAGCATAAATCTCCCTGCAAGCTTTGAAAATCCACCTCATTATCCACAACACCTCCTACCTTAATATCATCGGCATACGTACTAATCCAATTTACGACCCCATCATCCAGATCATTTATGTATATTACAAACAACACTGGGCCCAAAACAGATCCCTGAGGCACACCGCTAGTCACTGGCCTCCATCCCGATAAACAATTATCCACCACTACTCTCTGGCATCTCCCATCTAGCCACTGTTGAATCCATTTTATTACTCCAGCATTAATACCTAACGACTGAACCTTCTTAACTAACCTTCCATGTGGAACTTTGTCAAAGGCTTTGCTGAAGTCCATATAGACTACATCCACTGCCTTACCCTCGTCAACATTCCTCGTAAGTTCTTCAAAAAATTCAATAAGGTTTGTCAAACATGACCTTCCACGCACAAATCCATGCTGGCTACTCCTAATTAGATCCTGTCTATCCAGATAATTATTAATACTATCTCTAAGAATACTTTCCATTAATTTACCCACCACTGATGTCAAACTGACAGGTCTATGATTGCTAGGCTTACTTCTAGAACCCTTTTTAAACAATGGAACCACATGAGCAATACGCCAATCCTCCGGCACAATCCCCGTTTCTAATGACATCTTAAAGATCTCCGTCAGAGCTCCTGTTATTTCTACACAAACTTCCTTCAAGGTCCAGGGGAATATCCTGACAGGATCCGGAGATTTATCCACTTCTAAATTTCTTAAAAGCGCCAGTACTTCTAGTACTTCTTTAATTGTCATAGGTTCCATAACTTCCTTACTTGTTTCCCACACCTTACACAATTCAATATCCTTCTCCTTAGTGAATACCGAAGAGAAGAAATCGTTCAAAATCTCTCCCATCTCCACACATAGCTGACCACTCTGATTCTCTAAGGGGCCAATTTTATCCGTCACTATCCACTTGCTTTTAATATAACTGTAGAAACCTTTCGGATTTACTTTCACCTTATTTGCCAAACCAACCTCGTATGTTCTTTTAGCTTTTCTAATCTCTTTCTTAAGATTCCTTTTATATTCTTTATATTCCTCGAGCATTCTTTTACTCCAGGCTGCCTATATCTATTGTAGACATCTCTCTTTTTCCGAACCAAATCTCTAATATCCCTTGAAAACCATGGTGCTGTCAAACTTTTAACCTCTCCTTTCAATCTAACAGGAACATAAAGATTCTGTACCCTCATAATTTCACCCTTAAATTACCTCCATTTCTCTATTACATCCTTCCCATAAAACAACTTGACCCAATCCACTCTCTCTAAATCCCTTCGCATCTCCTCAAAGTTAGCCTTTCTACAATCAAAAATCTCAACTCTAGGTCCTGTCCTGTCCTTCTCCATAATTATATTGAAGCTAATGCTATTGTGATCACTGGACCCGAAGTGCTCCCAACATATACATCTGTCAGCTGATCTATCGCATTCCCTAACAGGAGATCCAACACTGCCCCATCTCTAGTCGGTACTTCTATGTATTGCTGCAAAAAAACTATCCTGCACACATTTCACAAACTCTAAACCATCCAGCCCTTTTATAGAATGAGCTTCCCAGTCTACGTGTGGAAAATTAAAATCTCTCAAAATCATCACCTCGTGTTTGCAATCTCCTTACACATTTGCTCTTCCAACTCACGCTCCCCATTAGGTGGCCCATAATACACTCTTATCACTGTTACTACACCATTCCCATTCCTCAATTCTACCCAAATAGCCTCCCTAGAGGAGCTCTCTAATCTATCCTTCCAAAGCACCGCCACAAGATTTTCTCGGACAAGCAATGCAACACCTCCTCCTCTGGCCCCTCCTACTCTATCACACCGGAAGTAACTAAATCCAGGAATATTTAATTGCCAATCACACCCTTCCTGGAACAATGCTACAACATCATAATTCCAGGTATCAATCCACGCTTTAAGCTCATCCACCTTTCTTACAATGCTCCTAGCATTAAAATAGATACATTTAAGATACTCTCCACCCCCTCCTCTCTTTTAGTCCCTAACAATGCATTCAAATTTATTATCCATTTCTTTCTTCTCTCCTAAATCTTCGGGCTGAGCGCATCCCTTCTCCATCACCTGCCTTTCCTCCCTCAAACACTGTCTATTTACTTGCTCTACTGGTGAACTAACCTCCTCTCCCTTGGTTATCTCAAATTGATTCCCGCCCCCAATCTTACTAGTTTAAAGTCTGCCCTGTAGCCCTAGCAAACCTCCCCGCTAGGATATTGGTCCCCCCAGGATTCAATTGTAACCCGTCCTTCTTGAACAGGTCACGCCTGCCCCAGAAGAGGTCCCAATGATCCAGAAACTTGAATCCCTGCCCTCTGCTCAGCTCCGACAGCCACACATTCATCCTCCACCTAATTCTATTCCTACTCTCACTGTTGCGTGGCACATGTAGTAATCTCGAGATTACTACCTTTGCCGTCCTTCTTCTTAACTGCCTTCCAAACTCCCTATACTCTCGTTTCAGGACCTCTTCCCCTTTCCTACCTATGTCATTGGTACCTACATGTACCACGACCTCTAGATCCTCACCCTCCCACTTCAGGATTTCTTGGACGCGATTAGAAACGTCCCGAACCCTGGCACCACGGAGGCAAATTACCATCCGTGACTCCCGATCAGCTCCACAGAATCGCCTGTCTGAAACCCTGACTATCAGGTCCCCTATTGCTATGGTCCTCTTTCTTCCATCCCTACCCTTCTTAGCTACAGGGCCGTCCTTTGTGCCGGAGGCCCGGCCACTGTCACTTCCAGCAGGAAGGCTGTCCCCCCCAAAAGTACTCAAACATGAGTACTTATTGTCAAGGGGTACAGCCACCGGGATAATCTCTAGTACCTGCCTCTTCCCCATCCTGACCGTGACCCACCTACCTGCCTCCCGTGGCCCCGGAGTGACCAGCTGCCTGTAACTCCTCTCAATCACCTCCTCACTCTCCCTGACCAGGCGAAGGTCATCGAGCTGCAGCTCCAGTTCCCTAACCCGGTCCCTCAGGAGCTGCAGTTCGGTGCACCTGGCACAGATGTGGACGTCCGGGAGGCTCGGAGACTCCAGGACCTCCCACATCCGACACCGAGAACAACAAGCTGCCTTCACACTCATACTTCCCGAAAAACTGAAAAATAACAAGAACTAAAAGATAAGCCTACTGTGCCCTCTTCTGCCTAAGCCCCCTGAGCCCAAGCCCTGCACTCTGCTCCCGGCTCACTCCGCTGCCCGCAAACGAAGCTGCCCGCTTCTGAAGACGGCGTTCTTTTTATATCTTCCCTCCTTCCCAGGCCTCCTCACGCGCCTGCGCAGTTCCGCCTCTCAGAACTCCGATCTGAGACACAATTGGACAATTTGAAAATTTATATAAAACAAGACAACTTAAATTGTTTACAATTTAAAAAATTACGAAACTGAATCGAAATCCTTAAAGATTGTTTAATAACCGGGTAAAAATTTAAATTTGGAATTTTACAGAGCTGTAAAGGTAATGAAGCTCCTAATTTTGAAGTTAAATGAAATTGTTTAACAGCTTTTAATTCCAAATCAACCCAAATATAACATGAGCCAATATAAAAAAAAACATAATTGTCTAATATTTGCAGCCCAATAACACAGTCTTAAATTAGGAGGTGTAAATCCACAATTTTATTTGGGGTTTTGCAAATGGTGCTTACTAATTCTTGGTCTCTTATTGTTCCAAATAAAGGAAGAAATAAGAGAGTCAATTTGATTTAAAAAAAATAGTTAAAAAGATAGGTATATTTAGGAAACTATATAGAACTCTAGGTAAAATCATCATTTTGACAGCATGGATACGACCAATTAAAGAAAGAGTAAGTGGATTCCATCTAGAAAATAGTAATTTCATGGAGTCTACTAAAGGAACTATATTAGCTTTATAAAGATCTTTATATGTTTTAATAATTATAATACCTAAATATCTAACTGTATTAACAATTCTAAAAGAAATATCATTATATGTATTAACAGGAGCATTTAATGGACACAATTTGCGTTTTTTCAAATTAAGTTTATGTCCGGAAAAAAATCCAAAATCTTTAAGTGTTTCCAAAAGATTAGGAATTGAGTCAGCATGATTCGAAATATAAAACAAAAGATCATCTGCATGAGGTGAAATCTTACGTATGGTCCCATTTATAGAAATAACATAAATGTTTTTGGTCTCCCATAATGTTATAGCTGAAGGCTCCAATACAAGATGACATAATAAAGGCCTTAATGGACATACCAGTCTAGTACCACGACAAAGAAGACCTGTAATTGTTAGTAATGACGGTGGCAATATGGTTCTTATAGTTTATTGAATCCATCTATTAAAATTAATACCGAATTTATAATAGTTTGAACAAGTATGGCCATTCAATTCTATCGAATGCCTTTTCCGCACAAAGAGCGTTAACACAAGGAGGTTGCTTAGATAATGGTGAATAAATAATTTCCATCAATCTCCGAACATTAGAGAAAGAATAACGGCCTTTAATAAAGCCCGTTTGGTCAATGGAGATGATTTTAAAAGAAATATTTTCCAAGCGATTAGCCATTATTTTAGAAACAATTTTTGCATTCACATTTAATAGTGTAATTGGTCTATATGATGAGCATTCAACAGGGTCTTTATCTTTTTTAAAATATTAAGGAAATAGATGCCTCATAAAAAGAAGAAGGTAAATTAACCTTCTCAAAGTATTCATATAATATTTCCAAAAGATTCGGAGAAACTAATCTTTCAACTAATTTTGAAAAATCCCCCCGAATAACCATCAAGTCTGGGAGTTTTATCTCATTGCACTGATAAAATAGCTGTCTGGATTTCATGCTCAGTAATTGTAGCATCAAGCATCTGTTGATCTTCATCAGAAATTTGTGGAAATTTAATCTTATGTACGAAAATTTCCATTTTGGAGGAATCTGCTGATAATTGAGATCTATAAACATCAGAGTAAAAATCTTGAAAAGTATTATTAACATCCACATAGTTATTTACTATATTTCCAATAATTTTACGAATCAGTAAAATTTGCCTTTTAGCTCTAACTGCTCTTAGTTGGGAAGCTAAGAGCTTATTATTTCTAACCCCAGAAATATAAAATTGAATTTTCAATCGAAGCAAATATCCTTCAGTATGATATGTTAACAATAAGTTATACTGTGATTGTCGTTCTACTTTCTTTTATATGAACCAGCATTTGTAGGGTTTGCATTAATGTTATCAAATTCTTTAATTTGTTTAGAAATGTTATCGAATTCCGTTCTTGTTTATTTCTTCAATTTAGGTATATACGATATAATTTGACCACGTGGATAAGCTTTTAACGTATCCCAAATTGCTAACTTGGAGACGTTTCCTATATTATTAAAGAGATAAAACTCTTTTAGCTGAGTTTCAATAAACTCATCAAATTCTGTACTTTGTAATAAATGTTCTGGAAAACGTCAAAATGGTCTAGTAGAAACAACATCTTTCAATTCAAATATTAAATTTAAAGGAGCATGATCAGAGATAGCAATCGCATCATACCCACATTTCTGAACATTATAAAATAGTCAATTCTCGAATATTTATTATGAACATGTGAGGAAAAGGAATATTCTCTATCAGTAGGATGCATATGCCTCCAGATCTCAATTAAACATTAATTAATTAAAAAGTAATTAATAAGTGATGCAGAACGGTTAGGAAGTTGATGATTTGGATGATGACTTATCCATTAAAGGATTTAAGCAAGTATTAAAATCACCACCCATTAATAACATATATTCATTTAAATCAGGTAATGCTTTAGAAATAAGGGATCATCAACATTTGGTCCATAAATATTAACCAAAACTATTCTCTTATTACAAACTATTCCTTTAACAATAAAAAATCTACCATTAATATCGGCTATAATATCCTCTTGATTAAAAGGAATATTAGAGTCAATAAAAATAGAGAAACCTCTAGTTTTACTCTGGGAATTTGCATGAAATGGAGAACCCTTCCAAAATTTAAAAAAATCGATTTTTATTACATAACCTGATATGCGTCTCTTGAGCAAAAATTATATCAGGCTGGAATCGATTTATAACTTTAAATGTTTTCTTACGCTTAATAGGGTGATTCCAACTGCGGACATTCCAAGTTAAAACATTTAACTGTTTAGATGTCATCATGAAACTTTGTATCTAAAAAAAAGTAGTTTGACGCATGTCAGGATAAAGTGGTCGAAAATGGCGGAGAAGAACAACAATAAAAATAATTAGCGTATACTCCGGGATTCCATAATTGGGATAGAAAAATAAAAATAAAACACCCAACATACAAAGCCCAGAAGCAAGTCGATGTCAATCGATGCAAACCCCAAGAAATGCATTGACGCGAATACAACTCCGCCTAGCTGAGTAATAAAAAAATAATAATAATAAAGTAATTTCTATCTCCCTCTACCGAATATAAATCTCATTACAGTCAATATATATCTCAGTATAATTAACTTGGAAGGATAGTGTTTTTGTTGTGAAACCAAACGACCTTCAATTTGAAAGAAACCTTCATAATATTAGATAAGGGAAGAAAAACACATCCAAAACAATTCGTGGAATATTTGCACAAAAGAAAAACAATCGCCATCTTTAAATTGTCCAATCTGTCTTTGAAACACAAGGATATCCAAATAATTACTTTAAAAAAAACTTCAATAAAGCATACGGAATAAAAAAAAAACAACTGATTCATTTAAATACTACAAAAAAGTTCTAGATGTTCAAACTTAACTATAGCCTATCAGCAGTTCTCGCGCTATATTTCCGAAGGTTAAAAACCCTCCAAACCAGTTTTATTTTCAAAAATAAAAATACATTTTAAAATAAAGACTTTCTGTGACCATCAAGTCTTCCAATTTTATCAGCCTTTATGTCGCGAACACTCAAACCATTATAAGTCATTCAACTTCAGGCTTCAAATTTGTCGTCATTGAAATATTTGCACAGAACAAAAAAAGCCGCCATCTTAAAATTGTTCAGACTTTCTTTAAAACGTAAGAAAATCCAGATAATGATTTAAAAGAAACTTTACAAAAGCATGCGATACAAACAAAAAACAGTTGGTACATTTAGATGCTACAGAAAAAAATGAAGTCTAGATGGCTCAGAATTATCTATGGCCTTTCAACAGTTCTCCCACGGTATCTTCGGAGGTTAAAGCCCTCTAAAGCAGATTTTTTCGGAGATAAAAATACATTTTAAGGTAAAAAAAAAAATTATGACCATCAAATCTTCCAATTTCTTCACTTTACACCACGAGACCATCAAGGTATTATAAATCATTCAATCTTCAAACTTCAGATCCGCCATCGGCGTCGTCAGACAAGGAATTAATAAAACGCAATGCTTCAGTTGGATCATGGCAAATTCAGCTGGATCATTTTTAATAATGATCCTTAATTTTGCTGGATACTGTAATAATGGAAAAGGCTTCTTTTGATAAACAAGTTTCACAGAAGGAGCAAAAACAGCGTGTGGCTTAACAATTTCGCATGGGCGGGACGTCACGTGATAACGTAGAACCGAGACGTGGAAATCCAGCTCTCCCGTAAAAACCAATAAAACAATGTTTAAGTGAAGAAGAGTTAATAAATACCTTCTAGAAACTACTTATAAACAATTCAGGATTATCTTTAGATATGCCTCCTAAACAGAAACAGAAGAAAATTACTAATTTGAAGACAGCGCGAGTTGGCGGGGAAAGGGGCCCAGCCGTTTTGGCGGAGCCTCGTACTCAAGTTGGATCTCTTCCCAGTGAAGTACCTATCGCTTCCGATGGTGCAGGGCAGGAGGCTGCGACAATATCAACGGTCTCTCAGAAGAAACATCGGGAGCTGCGCATGCGTGAAGACACGACTATGCACAAACAGGTGCAAACAAAACTACAAGTTCCAACTGCGACTGGAAGTGAAATTGAAAGTGAATCGGAAGTAGAATCAGAGTCTCTGGAAAACACAGATCAGGAAATAGATGATGAAGAAGAAGAAGAACAGGAGGAAATTAAAGGTGGAAAACTTTCTGGATACAAAAGAAAAGCCCTGATACAAATAATGCATGAATTAAAAGTAATAAAAACAGATATTAGAAATGTGAAGATTACGCTTGACAAGGTGGTGGAAAAACAAAAGAAGATGGACAAGAAAGTTAAAAAGTTGGCAGAAAAAAATGGGAGACAACTCTGAAAGAATGGACAAGATGGAAGTTAATATCCTTGCCTGGACGTCAGAAAGAAAACGGTTGTTGGAAAAAGTAGATGTGCTCGAAAATTTCAGCAGACAAAACAATATTAATATTGTTGGTCTTAAAGAAGGTATAGAGGGAGAAGATGCAATAAAATTCTTTCAAGAATGGATTCCGGAAATCTTGGAAATGGAAGAGGGAAGTCAGTTGATTGAAATCGAAAGGGCTCATAGAGCTTTAAAACCAAAGTCCCAACAAGATCAAAATCCACGATCAATCTTGATAAAATGTTTAAGTTATCAAGAAAAGGAAAAGATCTTGAGTCCAGTTGCTCAGGGTGCAGACAGAGAAATGGGCCATCGATGATAGAAGGGAAAACAGTTATTTTCTATCCTGATATAACTTACGAGCTTTGGAATAGGCGGAAGGAATTTAATTCAGTGAAAAAATAATCTTTTGGGAAAAGGGTTATAAATTTATATTGAGCTACCCAGCAACACTGATAATTTTTTTGGATGACGAAGAAAGAAGATTTTTTACTGATCATCAGAAAACGGAGGAGTTTGTACGAGAACTTCCTAACATTCGCGAGATGCGGTGAAGAATTATGGAAATGAAATGGATTGAAGATGGAGATTGAGATAGGGATCGGATCTGATGGACATTTATGAGTAGAAGAATGTACAAATATACTTTAAGTATATGATAGAAGGGGAACAAGAAAAAAATAATTGAGGAATATTAATTGAGAGTAGAGATATTAATCTTTTTTCTTCTTCACTTGTATATATCTTTTTTTTTGTTACGGGGGAGCTGGAGGAGCTTCTGATCGATTGCTGCAGGATTCACGTGTGTAATCATGGCGATTGCCAAGACCCGTAAAACGGAGGGGGGTAATTTTGTGTTTCTATTCATGCACGACATTAGTGAGGGGGTATTTTGTTATTTTTTTCTTTACTATCTATCGTTCTTCTATTTTTCTTTTTTTGCCTGGATGATTGGAGGGGGAAGACACATAGCAAAATGGAGAATTTTCAGGAGAGTACCCAAGGAATTATGAATGAATAATTTACTTAATTTTTTTAAGTTTTAATGTTAATGGGCATAATGGACCTGTGAAAAGAAAAAGAGTTTTAACAAATATTAAGAAAATGAAAGGAGATATAGCTTTTTTGCAGGAAACAGATTTAACAGAGACAGAACATCAGAAATAAGTTATTGCAGCTTCATTTAATTCGAAGTCGAGGGGAGTTGCAATTTTGGTTAATAAAACTTTACCAATTAAAATACAAAATGTACTAATTGATTCTGTGGGGAGATATGTGACTATACATTGTCAAATCTTTTCGGAATTATGGACTCTTATGAACATTTATGCACCAAATGAAAATGATGCAAAATTCACACAAGAAGTTTTTTTTTTAATTTGGCCGACGGACATGATAAAATATTAATAGGTGAATATTTTAACTTTTGTTTAGACCCAGTTCTAGATAGGTCAACTAAGGCTGTTACAAAATCAAAAGTAATAAAGGTAACTTTATCATTGATGAAAGACTTCAATTTGATTGATATATGGAGAAGAATTAATCCAAGAGAAAGTGATTATTCGTTTTATTCAAATGGACATAAAACTTCTTCAAGGATTGATTTTTTCCTATTATCAATGAATATTCAGGATAGAGTTAAAAGTGTGGAATATAAAGCAAGAATACTGTCAGGTCATTCCCCCTTGATAATGACAATGATAGCGATGGATAAGGAAGAATTGATTTACAGATGGAGATTTAATTCAATTTTATTAAAACGTCAAGATTTTTCTGATTTTATGAAAAAAACAGATCCAATTTTTTGGATATAAATTTATATTCAATTGATGATAAATTTATATTATCGGAAGCGATGAAAGCATATTTGAGGGGTCAGATAATAAGTTATTCTAAACTTAAGGAAAATATGGTAGAAATAGATCAATTAGAAAAAGAATCCCAAAGATATATGACAGCAGAAAAACGAAGGCAACTTGTCAATAAGAAGCTACAATATAATTCACTCCAGACATATCGAACAGAAAAAGTAATTATGAGAACGAAACGGAGAAATTATGAATTAGGTGAAAGATCACACAAAATTCTTGCAGTTGAATACAGAGCATGATTCCAAAACAATAAATACAATTAGAACAAGTGCAAATAAAATTACTTATAAACCTTTAGAAATTAATGAAACTTTAAAAAAAAATTTACTTCGAATTATAACAATCAGAATCACAAAATGAAGTTGCTGAGATAGAATTTTTTTATCACAAATAACTCTTCCAAAATTGAATTCGGAAGAACAGAAAGGATTAGATATGTCCAGGAGAAGACGGTTTTCCGCCTGAATTTTATAAAAAAAATAAAGATTTATTAATCCCTCCTTTTATGGAGTTAATATATCAAGCGGAAAGAACGCATAAACTTCCACAATCTTTTTCGAAAGTGATCCTAATCGTACTGCCAAAAAAAGATAAAGATTCTTTAAAAGCAACATCATATTCTATCGGTCAGTTGTGGAGAGCGCCCTCTTCTTTGTGGTGGCGTGCTGGGGAGGCAGCATTAAGAAGAGGGACGCCTCACGTCTTAATAAGCTGGTAAGGAAGGCGGGCTCTGTCGTGGGCACAGAACTGGAGAGTATGACATCGGTGGCAGAGCGGAGGGCGCTGAGTAGGCTACCGTCAATCATGGAAAAACCTGAACATTCTCTGCACAGCACCATCCAGAAACAGAGAAGCAGCTTCAGCTGCAGGTTACTGTCAATGCAATGCTCCTCAAACAGGATGAAGAGATCATTACTCCCCAACGCCATTCGGCTCTACAATTCAACCACCAGGGGCAAGGCGTGTTAAAGTGCTGGGGTTAGGACTGAGCTTAAGTTATCACTCAATGCACTTTAGTAAACTATTTAAGAACTTTTTAAAAGCTATTTATTAATGCGTTTTGGGAGGGTGATTTTAGATGCATATCATATTTATACTTAGTTAAATACTGTATGTAATTAGTTTTGCTACAATAAGTGTATGGGACACTGGAAAAATGTTGAATTTCCACTTGGGGATGAATAAAGTATCTATCTATCTATTTATCTATCTAACTATCTATCTATCTATCTATCTATCTATCTATCTATCTATCTATCTATCTATCTAGGCCTATCTCTTTGTTGAACACGGATTATAAGATAATAGCAAAAATTTTATCTAATAGATTATCTAAATATTTACCAAAATCAATACATATGGATCAAACAGGCTTTATTAAAAGTAGATAATCGGCGGATAATGTACCTCGGTTACTTAGCATAATTCATCTGGCACAAAAGAAGGAGGAAATGAGTGTGGCAGCTGCTTTGGATGCAGGAAAAGCATTCGATAGATTGGAATGGGTATTGGAATTTAAGGTATTGGAAAAATGGGTTAGGAAAATCTTTTATAAAATGGATTAAAACCTTAAATGCTAGTCCCAAAGCTAAAGTAGTGATAATTGGTCAAATTTCAACATCATTTCACTTAACAAAGTCAACTAGACAAGGCTGTCCATTATCATCTGTTCCATTTTTTATTGGCGATTGAACCATTAGCTGAATTCATTGGAATGGATCCAGATATTGTGGGCTTCAGAGTTCACCAGGAGGAATATATGATTAATTTATTTGCTGATGACGTTCTGATTTATTTAACAAATCCATTGCATTCGTTGCATAAATTATATTTTAGATTGGAAGAATATGGGAAAATATCAGGGTATAAAGTAAACTGGGATAAAAGTGAAATTCTACCCCTTACTAAAGGAGATTATAGTCAATGTCGATTAGTAACTCAATTTAGATGGCCGACAAATGGTATAAAATATTTAGGTATAAACGTCAATAATGATATAAAGAATTTATATAAATTAAATTATTTGCCATTATTGAAAAAATACAAGAAGATCTTGAAAAAATGGATGATGTTACCAATAACATTAGTAGGTAGAGTTAATGCTGTAAAAATGAATATATTTCCCAGAGTACAATATTTATTCCAAACATTACCAATACAAATGCCCTAGAAGTTTTTTCAAGAGTTGAATAAATGTGTGAGGAAGTATCTTTGGAAAGGTACGATGTCAAGAATATCGTTTGAAAAATTGACATGTAAATTTCACCTAGGAGTGTTACAACTCCCAAATGTTAAGAGTTATTATAAAGCAAATCAACTTAGATTCATTACATCTTTATTTGATGAAGAAAAACCTGCATGGATTAGAATAGAATTAGATAAGATAGGAGGAAATATACAAGAAGATTTTATATATAAATGGGAATCCAAATGGATACGGGAAATGAAAGAATTTCTTATATTAAAACATTTGATTGATTTATGGAATAAGGTGAATATGGATGATGAGATAAAGAAATCTTTATTAGCAAAGAGAACCCTAATTCAAAATAGACTTATTCCTTTTACACTGGATAATCAACTTTTATACAACTGGTTTCAAAAAGAGATCAAATATATAGGTGACTGCTTTGAATGAGTTATATTGATGTCGTTTGATCAATTAAAGAATAAATATAAAATATTAAATAACACTCTTTTCTGCTATTTTCAATTAAAGGCCTATTTAAGAGATAAACTGGGTCAAACAATGTTAATACCAAAACCTAATGAAATAGAAACTTTAATTCAAAAAGGAAAAATCAAAAAATTACCTCTTGTATGTATAATTAGATTCAAAATCAGATAATTAAATCAGGAATTCATAAGTCAAGACAAAAATGAGTAATTGATTTGAATATTAAAGTTGATGGAAAAATTGGTCAAGACTATGTCTTGATAGTATGACAAATACAATAAATGTCCGACTTAGATTAGTACAATCCAATTTTTACATTAATTATATATTACACAACAAAAATTAAATAGATTAAACCCAAATTTATCTGACCAATGTTTCCGATGTAATCAGGAAATCCGTACTTTTTTATACTCTACTTGGTCTTGTTTTAAAATTCAACCTTTTGGGATAAATTTAAGACTTTTACTGGAACAAATTATGGGAATACAACTCCCACATAGCCCAATATTATTTTTAATAGGCGATATTGAAGGGATAATACTGAAACCTAAATTGAATAATTATCAGAAAAAAAATTATAAAAATTACATTGGCAGTAACCAAAAAAGCTATTGCAGTTACTTGGAAACCAGATTCATATTTAACTATGGACCGTTGGAATAATGAAACATGTACTTATAATCTAAGAAATGAATATGACATATCTTTGAAAATTTGGCATCCCTATCTACAAAAGATAGGATCTACAAAAGATAGGTCCTTTGAAGATACAATTATTAGTTTTTTGGGGGAAAATAAAGATATATTGTAAAGTTATTTTGAACTCCATGGAGCATGCGGGGATCCTTCAATCCTTCTTTCTTTCTCTCTTTCTTTGTTTCTTTCTTTCTTTCTTTCTTTCTTTCTTTCTTTCTTTCTTTCTTTCTTTCTTTCTTTCTTTCTTTCTTTCTTTCTTTCTTTCTTTCTTTCTTTCTTTCTTTCTTTCTTTCTTTCTTTCTTTCTTTCTTTCTTTTTTTTTCTTTTTTTCTATTTTTTTAGGTAGGAATCTTAAGGGGGGAAGGGTTAAGGGGAGGGAGAGGGCTAATATAAACATTTCATTATTCTATTCATTTTATGAAATTCTCTTAAAAATTTAATAAAAAAATGTAATAAAATAAGAGATAGTTTTGTGAAACAAACTCTGTACATTAATTAGAGATGAGCCCGAAACCCCCATATCAGTTTGCAATCATAAATTGGATCTTGGAAACATAAATTAGACCTTAGAAGCATAAACTGGAAATAGATGTTCTCAGGGAAACTTACGGAGGAAATGTGACAAACGTTCAGGGGATATTTGCGTGAGGTTCTAAGTAGGTACGTTCCAATGAGACGTGGAACGGATGGTGGGGTACAAGATCCGTGGTGTACACAGGCTGCTGTAAATCTAGTCCAAACAAATAGAAGGACTTACAAAAGATTCAAAATACTAGGTAATGATAGGAATCCAGAAGATTATAAGGCTGGCAGGAAGGAGCTTAAAAATAAAATTAGGAGAGCCTGAAGGGGCCATGAGAAGGCATTGGCGGATAGGATTAAGGAAAAACCTAAGGCATTCTGCAAGTATGTGAAGAGCAAGAGGATCAGACGTGAGAGAATAGGACCAGTCTAGCGTGACAATAGAAAAGTGTGTATGGAACCGGAGGAAATAGCGAAGGTACTTAATGAATACTTTGCTTCAGTATTCACTACGGAAAAGGATCTTGGCGATTATAGAGATGCCTTGCAGTGGACTGAAAAGCTTGACAATGTAGATATTCAGGAAGAAGTTGTGCTGTAGCTTCTGGAAAGCATCAAGTTGGATAAGTGACCGGGACGGGACGGGTTGTGATCAAGGCTACTGTGGGAAGAGAGGGAGGAGATTTCTGACCCTCTGGTAATGATCTTTGCATCATCAAAGAGGACAGGAGAGGTTCCGGAGGATTGGAGGGTTGCGGATGGTATTCCCTTATTCATGTAAGGGAGTAGGGATGGCCCAGGAAATCATAGGCCTGTGAGCCTTACTCCAGTGGTTGGTAAGTTGATAAAGAAGATCCCGAGAGGTAGGATTTATGAACATTTGGAGAGGCATAATATGATCATAGTCAGCATTGCTTTGTCGAAGGCAAGCCATTCCTTACGAGCAAGATTGCATTTTTTTGTTAATATGACTAAACACATTGATGAAGGTAGTGCCGCAGATGTATAGTATATGGATTTTCGCAAGGCATTTGATAAGGTAGCCCATGTAAGGCTTGTGGACCCAGAACGGGCATGCCCACTGAAGGCAAATGTGATTGTAGTCGGCTCATATTCTGCATGGAGGCCGGTGACCAGTGCTGAGCCTCAGGGAACTGTTCGGGGAACCCTACTATTTATGATTTTTATAAATGACTTGGATGAGAAAGTGGAGGGATGGGTTAGTAAAGATGCTGATGACACAATGGTGGGGGTGTTGTGGATAATGTGGAGGACTGTCAGGTGTTACAACGGAACATTGATAGGATGCAAAAATGGTCTGAGAATTGGCAGATGGAGTTCAACCTAGATAAGTGTAAGGCGGTTCATTTTGGTAGGTCAAATATGATGGCAGAATATAGCATTAATAGTAAGACTCTTGGCAGTATGGAGGATCAGAGGGATCTTGGGGTCCGAGTCCATAGGACACTCAAAGCAGTTACGCAGTTTGACTCTATGGTTAAGAAAACATACAGTACATTGGCCTTCATCTATCGTGGGATTGAGTCTAAAGGCGAGAGGTAATGTTGCAGCTATATAGGACATTGGTGAGACCCAACTTAGAGTACTGTGCTTCATTTTGGTCGCCTCACTACAGGAAGGGCGTGGAAAATATAGAAAAGGTGCAGAGGAGATTTCCAACGATGTTTTCTGTGTTGCGGAGCATGGTGTATGAGACTAGTTTGAGTGAACACGGTCTTTTCTCGTCGGAGCGACGGAGGATAAGAGGTGACCTGATAGAGGTGTACTAGATAATGAGCGGCATTGATCGTGTGGATAGTCAGAGGCTTTTTTTCCCAGGGCTGAAATGGTTAGCACGAGAAGGCATAGTTTTAAGGTGCTTGGAATTAGGTACAGAGGAGATGTCAGGGGTAGGTTTTTTACACAAAGAGCGGTGAGTGCGTGGAATGGGCTGCCGGCGGAGGCGGTGGAGGCGGCAACCATAGGATCTTTTAAGAGTCTTCGACATGGCTATTTGCAGTTTGCTATGGGTAATGCCTAGGTAGTTCTAAGGTAGGACAGACAGACAGAGAGACATACAGTCAGACAAACAGACAGACAGACTTACTTTATTGATCCCGAGGGAAATTCGGTTTCGTTAAAGTAAATTATGCCAAGTGGAAATAAGTCCAGGACCAGCCTATTGGCTCAGAGTGTCTGATACTCCGAGGTAGGAGTTGTAATGCTTGATGGTCACAGGCAGAAATGACTTCCTATGACGCTTTCTGTTACATCTCGGTGGATGAGTCTCCGGCTGAATGTACGCCTGTACCTAACCAGTACATTATTGAGTGGATGGAAGACATTGTCCGAGATGGCATGCAACTTGGACAGCATCCTCTGTTCAGACACCAAAGGACATGTTCGGCACAGCTTTGTGGCCGAAGGACCTGTATTGTACTATCTGTTTGTTTTCTATGTTTCTATATGGAGGTGGACTTCGAGATGCATAACTAATCTACTCGTTTATTGATGTCGGTTGTGGGAAAGATGCTGGAGTCAATTATAAAAGAGGAAATTACGGCACATTTGGATAACAGTAGAAAGATCAGTCCGAGTCAGCATGGATTTATGAAGGGGAAATCATGCTTGACAAATCTTCTGGAATTTTGTGAGGATGCAATTATAAAAATGGACAAGTGAGATCCAGTGGATGTAGTGTACCTGGACTTCCAGAAAGCTTTTGATAAAGTTCCACATGGGAGATTAGTGGGCAAAATTAGGGCACATGGTATTGAGGGTTGACTACTGACATGGATTGAAAATTGGCTGGCTGACAGGAAGCAAAGAGTAGCGATTAACGGGTCCCATTCGGAATGGCAGGCTGTGTCCAATGGGGTACCGCAAAGTACGGTGCTGGGACCGCAGCTGTTTGCAATATACATTAGAAATTTAAATGAAGGGATTAAAAGTAACATCAGCAAATTTGCCGATGACAGAAAGCTGGGTGGCAGTGTGAAATGTGAGGAGGATGTTATGAGAATGCATGGTGACTTGGACAGGTTGGGTGAGTGGGAAGATGCATGGCAGATGCAGTTTAATGTGCATGAATGTGAGGTTGTCCACTTTGGTGGCAAGAACAGGAAGGCAGATTACTATCTAAATGGAGACAATTTAGGAAAGGGGGAAGTACAACGAGATCGAGGTGGTCTCGTACATCAGTCAATGAAAGCAAGCATGCAGGTACAGCAGGAAGTGAAAACTAATGGCATGCTGGCCTTTATAAGAAGAGGAATTGAGTATAGGAGTAAAGAGGTCCTTCTGCAGCTGTACAGGGCCCTAGTGAGACCCCACCTGGAGTATTGTGTGCAGTTTTAGTCTCCAAATTTGAGAAAGGACATTCTTGCTATTGAGGGAGTGCAACATAGTTTCACAAGGTTAATTCCCGGAAAGACAGGACTTTCATATGTTGAAAGATTGGAGCGACTGGGCTTGTATACACTGGAATTTAGAAGGATGAGAGGGGATCTGATTGAAAAACATAAGATTATTAAGGGATTTGACACGCTGGAGGCAGGAAGCATGTTCCCGCTGATTGGTGAGTCCAGAACTAGAGACCTCAGTTTAAGAATAAAGGGTAGGCCATTTAGAACAGAGAAGCGGAAAAACTTTTACACCCGGAGAGTGGTGGGTATGTAGAATGCTCTGTCCCAGAAGGCAGTAGAGGCCAAGTCTCTGGATGCTTTCAGGAGAGAATCAGATAGAGGTCTTATAGATAGCGGGGACATGGGATATGGGGAGAGGGCAGGAACGGGGTACTGATTGTGTATGATAAGCCTTGGTCACAGTGAATGGCGGTGCTGGCTAGAAGGGCCGGATGGACTACCCGGGCACCTACTGTCATTTGTCTATTGTGTACTGAGTTATTTACCCTCCGGTTTGACCACTTTTGTGGCACCAAACCAATCTGAAAGCAAGAAGGAAGTGTGACCATACGGGAAAGATTATTGAATTGAACAATCAAACGAAATGCCTTCCTTGACCTCAGAATCTTAATGCGCTTCGCCTATTGTTACTATTCTTGATTATTTGAGGGCGATAGTCCACCTTGTAAAGATATTGAGACTGAGGATTATTTCATGTGAAATTCACCAACTCTGTGTCATAGAATTGTCATAGAATACATATAATGTACAACGTTCTCGTTTGAAGGTGTGTATAAACAGAATTGAACATAATTGTTATTTTGTAATTCCAACAAGAGAGCGATTTTGATTGCACGATGACGCAATTCATATAAATGTCTTACCTCAAGTGTTTGTTTAGTGGACTGTCACTGATGTGATTAACCACGTGGTATGATTAATTGTCAGAGGGTACTTTCCTCACCTGTATAAGAGCTTGCAAAGCAATCAACAGTAGCGATCAGTAGTTGGACTGCTTTCAACTGATCACCAACTCACACAGAAAATGGGATATCCAGCAATTTACAACATCGCGAGTATTTACTATCCTGTACTGGCAGCGATTGGTATCCCTGGTAAGTAACTGGAATTGGCTACTACTGTATGTGTGTGTTTTGTTCTTCTTGCATTTGTTACAGACGGTGCCTCCTCCGGTTCAGGTTCAAAGTTATATTTTATTTTATTCTTTAATTTTACCCTGGAATTGCTGCTCCTTTCTCAGGTCCGATCACTTTTTCAATATTAACAATTGATTGGGTGTTAATATTGACACTGTTCCGGCATTTAACCTTTCTCGTCTTTGCAGCTTTACCATCAAGAGTTGTTCCAAATCTGATTCCACATCGACACAGAATCCCAAATGTTTACTGAAATGAAAACAAACCCTACAGCATCGCCGCAGCTCTCTTTGCCAGCGCCCCGGTTTTTTGGCAACACCCAGTTCGTTTTCTCTCCGTCTCAATGTCACTGGAAAGACTCGTCTGTTTATTTATCGACATGTCTCGAGATCGTCTCAATGTCACTGGAAAGACTCGACTGTTTATTTATCGACTTGTCTCTGAAATCCCCATGATAAACTGAAAAACTCTTTTATATCACCGTGTCTTCTTAGGCACAGTTTTGATTTAAATCAATATTTATTTCATTTCATCCATCCAGCATACAACATGAGGGAGCAAAATTCCTTATATTGCTTCTCAGTCGCAATGTACGAGATTGAAGTTTATTTGCCACCTGTACATCGAAACGCATTTCGCCGTCCTGTCCCTCCACTCCAAATGTCATCTTTCTGAGTCCATTTTATCCCTGCAAAATATAAAACCTTCAGCATTCTCAGCTGTCCGGATGAGTGAATCGATAAGTCGCTCACTGATAACTTGCCGACAACTGGAAAGTTGCAGCTCAACTGTCACTCGGGTCCGTCTTTGTCATCCAACCGAAGGACAGTGACGGAGCCCGTACGAAGAACATTTCCGCTCTCGGAATTGAAACCTGTCACACCCGGCATATGATCAGATGCCTGAGATTCACTCAATCCGATTTAACACATTTCTATGCGTGTAATTCAAGTTAACATGATATGGGTGTCTGCGTATGAACCTAACTCTTCTTTGCTTCCTTGCAGTTAATTTAGTGGCGCTTGTAATCCTGTCTCTGGGAAACTGCGGACTTACTAAATGCATCTCTCGTTACCTGATGGGAATGGCAGCAGCTGACTTACTGGGTGTTATTATTTCTGTTGTAATCGATCAGATCAATAATATTTATGTTTATGCCCTTCCTTTGCTCATTACGCCGGTTTGCGCCGTGACGCTTGTCCTGAGTGTCGCAACCACGGATTGTTCCGTTTGGCTCACGGTGGCTTTCACATTCGATCGCAGCGTTGCAATCTGCAGCCAAAAGCTGCGGGAACGATACTGCACCGAGAGGACTGCGACAATTGTGTTAGTAATTGTCTGCTTAGGATGTTGTGTGAAAAGTGTTCCATTCTACTTTGCGGTAGAACCTCACCGTATCATTGACAACATACCCTGGCGATGCATTGTCGGAATGGATTTCCTTACTTTACCAGCGTGGAAAGCATTCCAGTTGTTTAACTCCATCACTACACCTTTATTGCCGATCGGTTTGATTCTACTTTTTAATGCTTTAACAGTCAGTCATATTATCGCGGCAAACAGAGTTCGCCGGGGGCTCAGGAACAGCAGAGAGAAAAAGAATGATCCAGAGGTGGAGAACCGGAGAAAGTCAATAATTTTGTTGTTCGCTCTGTCAGCCAATTTCATATTGTTGTGGATCCCCTATATTGTATATACTATGAACTGGCAAGTTGAGAATTACTCTTACACAGACAAATATTTGAACACCCCGACGTATATCCTGCAACAGTTTGGGTTCATGTTACAATATCTCTGTACCTGCACCAACACGTGTATCTACACTCTGGCACAGAGGAAATTCAGGCAGGAGCTGAAGGCTGTAGTCAAACATCTGGTTACGTTATATGATCGACTCTGTAACTAAAACGCTGTTCGATTGTCAGCTTCGAAGGAGTTCAAATGCATTTCAATGTTATTTACATGTCTGGTAAATGTGTCCATATTCCAGCAGCCAGGTGAGCAAATGTTAGTAGTTTGCCGGTTCCAGTAAATTCAGCAGAATTACTTCAACAATACGGGGAATAAACAACAAATGGGCTCTCTAAGTATCTCCAATCCTATTTGCCCGTTCCCTCACAAAAATTTACTGTCGTAACGGTTCAGAAGTTCACCCTGACAACCCTCTGCTGAACCCTTACCAACATTGCTTTTGGTCCATTACTGAGGTCCACAACCCCAGAGACTGGGAACGATACACTGTGGGGTTGACAGAGACTAGGGACTGTACAGTATAGGGGTGAAAGAGACTGGAGATTATAGAGTATAGGTGTTGACAGAGTCTGGAGTCTATAGAGTATAGGGTTTGACAGAGACTGGAGATTATAGAGAATAGGGGAGTCAGAGCTGGAAATTATAGAGAATAGGGGAGTCAGAGACTGGAGATTATAGAGTATAAGGGTGACAGCGACTGGAGACGATACACTATGGGGTTGACAGAGACTAGGGACAACACAGTACAGGGGTGACAGAGACGGGAGTTTAGAAAGTATAGGGTTGACAGAGACTGGAGACAATACACTACACGGGTGACAGAGACTAGGAACGATACAGTATAGGGGAGTCAGAGACTGGAGACTATAGAGTATGGGGGTGACAGAGACTGGAGATTACGGAGAATAGGGGTGACAGAGACTAGGGACAGGACAGTATAGGGGTGACAGAGACTGGAGACTATAGTGTATAGGGATGACAGACCGGAGACGATACACTACAGGGGTGACAGAGACTAGGGACTATACACTACAGGGATGACAAAGACTGGAGACTATAGAGTACAGTGATGACAGAGACCGGAGACGATACACTACAGGGGTGACAGAGACTGGAGACTATAGAGTACAGGGATGACGGAGACCGGAGACGATACACTACAGGGGTGACAGAGACTGGAGACTATAGAGTACAGTGATGACAGAGACCGGAGACGATACACTACAGGGGTGACAGACTAGGGACTATACACTATAGGGATGACAGAGACTGGAGACTATAGAGTACAGGGATGACAGAGACTGGAGACGATACACTACAGGGGTGACAGAGACTGGAGTATACAGAGTACAGGGGTGACTGAGAATGGAGAATATAGGGTATAGTGGTGACAGCGGCTGGAGACTGCAGTATAGGGGTGAAGAAACGATAGACTGTGCACTTTATGTGTGACAGAATCCAGGGATAATTCACTGTAGGTTTACAGAGTCTGGAGACTTGACAGTGTTGGGGGATAGAGAGGACAGACCGCACAGTATAGGGGAGACAGAGACTGGAGATGATGCAGTGTCGGTGTGACAAAGACAGGAAACTATACAGTATGGATGTCAGAGAATGGTGTCTAAGGGAGACAAAGACAGCAGAGTATGCAATAAGGGAGAGAAGGATACGATAACGTATAGGAAAAACAGAGACCGCGGAATAGACCGTGTAAAAAGAACTGATACAAAGAACGATTCTGGACACAGTCATTCCAAACGTTTTCATTTATTTTCACTCACACCGTTACTTCAGTTTCCAGACAGCAGAACGACCCCAAGAGACCGGAGAGGCCTTTTGGGGTGTCCTGAGACAATACCCGGGTTGGTGGAGTCAGGCGCCCCACACCTTGCAGGGGTAACATCACTGGTGGGAGGGCATTAGTGTTTTATATTTAGCTGAGCATGTGGACACTGATTAGTGGGACATTTGTTGTGGAATCAAATTGTAGCATGTTAGAACGCTGTTTAAAAAGGTCATTTTCTTCATCTAAAATAATTATTATGATCTGGTCACGTAATCTACACTCACCCCCACCCTCGCCCCGCCCAGACCAGTAGTGCTTTTCGGCCAGGCGGAGGCAGATTTAAACCCTCAGTCTGCCTTTGCTGTGAGATGTGGCGGTTGGATTTGACGTTTGCTGGATTGCTATATGGGAATGTTAAAAAAGAACAAAGTTTGTTATGAAGAAAGCTTTGTACATTTGTAATTTTTTGCGGATATATGTTTGTTTTCATTTGCCTCCTTTCTTCTTCACAACGTTTGAACAGCTTTTGCACTGTTTCCGCCTGGCACTGAATAAAACCCTTTGCACGAACGTGCTGTGGCGGCATGGGATCGCTTGCTTTTCAACTGGTGACCCGGGTCGGGTACGCTTCCTCAACACATCACAGTGAGGAGTGACGCCCTCAAATGCA